>NC_142933.1:87709971-87729971 GCF_046866305.1 Octopus bimaculoides
GACACAACAAAAAGTAAACATAAAGTAACGTAGAATGCGGGCTTCCGTCGTTTACGATTGACTTCCTTTCTACACGTATCTCTCTCTCTCTCTCTCTCTCTCTCTCTCTCTCTCTCTCTCTCTCTCTCTCTCTCTCTCTCTCTCTGTATGTATGTATATATATATATATATATATATATATATATATATATATATATATATATATATATATATATGTATGTATGTATGTATGTGTATATATATCAAGGAATAAAGGGAAACCTATTTGTATGTATATAAAGGAATAACGAAATGCGTGTATGTATGTATGTATGTATGTATGTATGAATGAATGAATGTGTGTGTATGTCTATAGGTACATACTCAATTACTCAATATTTACTCTGTAGTAACAATACTAAAACCACCAATAGTAACAAAACAACAACAACAACTACAACAGCAGACATCATAACGTCCCCCAGTTAATGTGTATTTTATGATTCAGACTACTTTGATCACAGAGTAAAATATTGAATTGTTTATGATTTCGCATATTTGTTTACGCTCGATATTTCGTAAAGATCTTTGATGTTTAGTAAAGTCTTCAATCTATCAATTAAAATTACCTTTTAATTATTCTTTAATCACATATTCACTTTATGAGATAATATCCAACGCTGGTTATTATCTTTATGAGTGGGAACTTGTAGCGATGTAAATAATCTTAATTATCTGTATTCACATTTTACTGTAAGCATGCGTCTTAGAGCGACTAAGAGACTGGCAGACAGACTGGCAGACAGACAGACATACTGGCAGATAGACAGACAGACAGACATGTAAGCAAGCAAGCGAGACGTCGATGCAGCAGAATGTTCCGGAGCAATTATTTTAAAACTCGGTTGGATTTTACTTCATATACGACGGGAGGTATACGGTTGAGAACATTATGAACGTCACAACATCCGATCCGAACATGTGCTTAAGAAAGCCATTGTAGATAGATAGATAGATAGATAGATAGATAGATAGATAGATAGATAGATAGATAGACAAGTCATAGGAATAGATACATATATTATTTTATTCTTTTACTTATTTCAGTCATTTGAGTGCGGCCATGCTGGAGTACCGCCTTTTAGTCGGGCTAATCGACCCCAGGACTTATTCTTTGTAAGCCTAGCACTTATTCTACCGGTCTCTTTGACCGAACCGCTAAGTACATCGGCGTTAATGCGCAGCTGGTATTTATTTCATCAACCCGAAAAAAATGAAAAGCGAAGTCGGCCTCCGCGGAATTTGAACGCAGAACGTAAAGATGGACGAATCGTTACTAGGCACGTTTTGCCCAGCGTAGTATCCTACGTTTTGTATCCAAAATATTTTTAACCCAGTGTTTTATACGCTATTATTTAAAGCTTTATCTACTTCGAGTTTCACCGTTATCACCGAATTGTCTCATTTACATTTAGTGTCCTACATCTTCGGCATTTTATTGCGTAGTCGTTGTTATGTCTTAATTATATAGATATATATGACTGACATTAGGTGAAAGATTGGTGTAAAGACTGTCATAAGTGCAACACCAGGGGTGCAGAGCAATGCGAGACACTTAAAGCAAACTCATAGCATTTAACCCAAGTAATAAGCATTTTATGCATTGGTTCTATGTTCCTTAACAGGTACTGAGTGGTCACTTACTAAGCCTTAATAAACGGCCTTATTCAGCACTAAGTGAGATTCTACACATGAATAGAAAGCCTTGCGTGACATTGATCAATAGTCTACAACTGAATTGAAACGCACTTAGTTCTGATCAATAGCTTTCATAACAATCAATAATAAAGTTTCGGAATCCCTTTTCCAAAGAATTTTACATTTGCTTGTTAGCACTAGATTCCATTATGGTTCGGCTAGTAGTAGTAGTAGTAGTAGTAGTAGTAGTAGTAGTAGTAGTAGTAGTAGTAGTAGTAGTAGTAGTAGTAGTAGTTGTTGTAGTAGTAGTAGTTGTAGTAGTACTGATGGTAGTGATGGTAGTGATAGTTTGAGGAGAAAAATCCGGACAAAGGTTATCTGTTTGATGTGGGCCGATTTTCCTTGTTTCGTCCATCATAAGACAATGCCGCTTTCTTTGAACAATCGAAACCGCAGCAATAAATAGGAGACTCCCATATATAACATTTGGGAATCGGTTATTATAAGTTTCTGGGCTTCTTTGACATTAGAGGGAATTATCAAAGCAACTATTCTCTAAAAATAGTAACCTCTATGGCGTTAATTTCATTTTGCTTGACAGAAATAAATGATTGTATGGCGGCATTTCAGAAACGACCGCTATAAATACCTTTTTAAAATCTGATTTTAGCAAAGAATTCAGCGAAGCGAATGCACAACTGTTTTCCTTTTCTCTTGACCTTGTTTGTATTAATTTTTTTTTTTTAAATGTAGTGACACTGTCGTGCCCAGTTTACATGTGTTTCGAATCCTAAATGGTAAGGAAAATGTTATTTAGTATATTTTAGACAATTTATTTCATTTCGACAGGCATTCGTTTGGAAAGAAATAAACCTCGTAATATTTAATTTTTTTTTTTTCTTCTGTTTTGCTATTTGGATTTAAAGTAATGCCACCAAGCATTCCGCCCGGCGTGCTAATGATTCTTTTCAACTCTAGGCACAAGGCCCGAAATTGTTGGGAGGGGGCCAGTCGAATAGATCGACCCCAGTAAAGTACTGGTACTTAACTTATCGACTTCGAAAAGACGAAAAGTAAAGTCGACCTCGGCGGAATTTGAACTCAGAACGTAAAGACAGACGAAATACCGCTAAGCATTTCGTCCGGCGTGCTAACGATTTTATTTATTTATTGCCTACAAGGGGCTAAACATAGAGGGGACAAACAAGGACAGACAAATGAATTAAGTCGATTATATCGATCTCAGTGCATAACTGTTACTTAATTTATCGACCCCGATAGGATGAAAGGCAAAGTCGACCTCGGCAGAATTTGAACTCAGGACGTAAATGCCGTTTAACATTTTGTTAGGCGTGTTAACATTCTGTCTGCTACCTTCATCTATATTGCATTCAAGCTTTGGTACAAGACCAGCTATTTCGGAAGAGGCATAGGTCGATGAGATCGATCGCAGTGCTCAACCGGTACTTATTTCACCAACCTCGAAAGAACGAAAAGCAAAGTTGCACTCGGCAGAATTTTAACTCGGAGCGTAAACACGAACGAAATGTCTCTAAGCATTCTGTCCGGAGTACTAACGATTCTGCCAGCTTTCCAGCTTTGCCCACATCAACATTAATAATAACATTTGTACGATAGAGACCAATGTATTTTCTTTGTACTTAATTGGATATTCCCTATCCTTGTAGCAGCTTTCTTTTAATGAATCCTAACTCATCAACGACTTCAAACAGCACTCTTCACGAGTTGAAAGCGTTACTTTTTTATATAGTCGTTCAGCGTGCTCTTCCACATGTATCTGAAAACACATGCCACAATAAAAGCAGCCACTACTACTACTACTACTACTACTACTGCTGCTGCTGCTGTTGCTGCTGCTGCTGCTGCTGCTGCTGCTGCTTCTACTGCTACTGCTACTATTGTAGCACACCATACCGTCTTACAAAAGCGGGACACATCACGGCTAATTTATCATTATGTCTGAAGAACAAGAGTGACCACAGATGGAACGTCTCTGATAGCATGTTAGCTTTTTCAAGATTGATCTGAGCTAATCGACAAAAAAATAACAGTAGCAGCACTAACAGCAGCAGTATTCAACAACAATATTTTGTCAGCACCCAAGATTGGGAGCAAGATATAATTAGAAAGAACGGAGATGAAGCTTACCATAAGACGACAATTACTGCTTCTTGTCATAAATGCTGCTGTAAGATTTGCAAAATGAATCAACACTTACTTTTGTAAATGTTCCTTTTTTTTGTCTCTAAAAATAGGGGCTCTTTAGTAAAATCGCCTCTGCTAAAAAGATGTCAGCCGTCACCATACTCTCGCAGCAGAAATATTCGGTAAACACCCGATGTTGCGATTCACTAGAATATTACCCACGTGATCAACAAAATCTGACCGATCACGACTTCGTATGCAATTGGCTCCAGCGATGATTTCATCTTTTGGCGCACTTCATTCCGATCCTAATAATCAGTATAAATTCGGCACACCTTGACTACTTGACAGCTTCGCGAGAGCATTGAGAGACGGCAGATACGAGATGGTCGACGGACGGCAAACTGACGCTGACAGTTGCTGACCGGAGATGACAACAAGAACAATGAACAATCGATGACAGCAACACAACGACCAACAGCTAACTTTTTGAATACTATTTACAATTACACTGAGAACAATAACATTCAAACTCTCTCGATATTTTCTCGCTCGTAGTAACGATAGTATTCGTTGTTTCTGTTTTTCCTTTTTGTGTGTACAAGAAAAGAATACAATTTTGTTTACCAAAAATCGCAACAGATTTCGTCGTCTTCTTCGTACAAATGGTGACCCCGATGCAAGAAATAGAAATCAGCACGTGTGACAGTGGTGACCGAACGTTTAAAGAACATTTCGCAGCCTCATCTTCCAGCATAATAGACGAGGACCTCCAACACCGATTTCTGTAAAGTAATTCTCGTTGCAAACAAATTAATCCGAATCTTGCACAACCCCTTATTTCACTACTCTCTAAGATGGTCTAACCGTAGTTTCCTAAATATTACTTAATCAATAATAACAATTACCTTGCTATAATACCAAGTTTTATCCGATCAAGCATTTTAGCACTTATCCGATCAAGCTTCTTAATGGCATGAAATTGTAAGCTTCATCTCTCTTCCTTCTAATTATATTTATACCGCTCCTACTTTCTCCAATATTTCTAAGTTGATGGAAGCAATCTTTAATCTCCTACAGAAGCTTGAATCAGCTTCTCCTTCCTTTTCTTTTTCTTTTCGCTTCTATTTGTAGCCATCATCAATATGAGTTTCGGAAAAAGATAGATCTACCGAAGATATTGTTTCTTGTGAAATTTATAACTACTTGCTATCCCTAGTCAGCCAATGTTTCTAGCGAAGCTGTAGAATTCATCAACTACAAAACCATACTGTATATAATACAAACCTCTTTTCCAAACTATCTTCTTGTGGATTAGACCTAGAACTAATATCCTCTCGATGCCTTATCTGTACGTGTTCATGCAAGCTACTTAATCATACAGCCTATCATCTCCGAAGCACTACCTCCATCAACAGGAGAAATCGTTCGCCAACGTCATTTCATTCCCTTCTCCATCAAAGCTCCTGCGTTTCTCTTGAGATAACACAAACATTAATTCTTCTGCAACCTTTAAATCCAACATTTGATAAAGTTGTTAATATTAGCCGATCCCTAAAGAAATCAATTTTTAGGAAGACAATAAAAATCAATAATAATAGCTACCATCATCGCACAACTTCATATTCTTCTTCTTCTTCCATTACTAAATATCTTCATTGCATTCTCCCATTTGGGTATCATAATCTTGCAACGCCTTCTAACATTAACCAAGATGCATACGTTATTAAGTTCAAAGAAGGACTAAAATATATTTATATCAAAGTCAGGTCAGAAGCTAAACAAGGATAGAAGATCGAGGTTAGAAGAAAATAAATAGTTTAGTAAATATAACTTGACCAAATTGATTTCTGAGATTTCTAACGTATGTAATGCTACTTGAAGAATGGAAATCTGTAGTTTTGGGGCTGGTGCAAAATAACGATTTCCTGGGTTCTTTTTGCTATTTTTTCAGGCTAGATATATTTTCGTTTCAGTTTCACAATTTATTTATTATTGATTTTTAATTTATTGATTCTATGGGGGAATGAAAGACAATATCTACCTCGTCTGGGTTTGAACTCTCCCTATATAAAGAGGCGAGTATGATTAAATATGAACCTGTAATTTAAAATAGACATTAACACGCTAAGAAAAGAGAAAAGTAGAATCTAGGAGACAAATCCTTCGTTTTTCGCCGGATGTAAAACAAAGGAAGTTATTGGGTGCGAAGGAATATAGGAGAGGGGGCTGAAAAGTGCCTGGCTTTAAGGATATCCTGAAAGGCCTGGCTGGAGACCGAATCTTGCGAGTTCTATTACAGGGCTTCGAAAAATTGAGCACCGCTGCAATAAGTGTGTGAATCTGAGAGGGGAATGTGTTGAATTATATCATAATTAACTGATCCTCCTGTATTTTTTTTTACCCAAAACCAGGAAGTTTTCCGCATCCCTACGTAGTAGAAGAATGAATGAAGGGTGCGATTTTTATCAGAACTTTTTACAGATATTGTAGTTCGCTGAATGTGAACATTAAGACTCACCAAAAGCACTCTTAACAACTCAGTAGGTTTCGTAAGAGCTATGGAACTGATTGGCGAAAATTTGTTCTCTCAGTTCCTACACAAAAATATCTTAAATAAAAGTCTGTAGCTATGACTAAAAGAAAAAAACAGAAAAAAATATAATTGACGGCCATATAACGAAGGAATAATAGTGAAAGAGGTTAAGATCGGATCTGAAATCGTTCTGTAGTTACACTTGCCAGTGAGTTTACTCATTGCACTAGAATAGTTACAGCTCAAAGCCTCAAATCTGCGAAGGAAGTTTTAGAGAAAATGTACGAGTGAAGGGAGAATATGTTAGTTTTCCCACAATCATTCTTCTCCAGTTCTTACGCCACTGTGACTACCTTCATGAAAACGCCACATGCTCACAAACACGCACATATAAGCATACATATGTAGAGCATGACTCGAGTGAGACCTGGAGAAGATTCGGTCGCTGGATCTTCGTCATCATCAGCGTCTTCACCGTCGTCCTCATCATCACCATCATCATTATCACCAAGTCATCACCATCATCACCACCCTCATCATCATCATCATCATCATCATCATCATCATCATCATCATCATCATCAGTATCATCATCATTGTCATAATCATCTGAACATTTTGCATTGTTATATTGTACTTGTTTGATAAGGACAGAAACTCTTTTGAGTTTCGCGTGTGTATATGTGTGCGTGTGTATGTGTGTGTCTGTGTGTGTGCGTTTGTATGAGTGTGTGTGTGTGTGTGTGTGTGTTTGTGTGTGTATGTGTGTGTATGGGTTCCTATTCGTTCATCCAGAAGAGGTTACTTCATTACACTTATGATATTATCTAAGATTATCCAATCAAATCCCTGCTCTGCTACTGCTGCTGCTGCTGTTACTGTTGTAATTGCAAATATTTTAGAACATTTTCATTAAACCTCCAGGTTTATCAGAAATGCACGGTCGACTCCTAGCACTAATGAAGCGATTAGCTTCAGAACACGGCCCTTTTATCTAATGAATATAACAGAGAACTGGATAGAAAGACAAATGTTTATGTTATCCATATATATATATATGAAAACTGATCAAAAAGCTTCACATATCCTGCTGCTCAACAACATAGATGTAAACATAAATGTAGGGCCGGGACCAGGATTTCGGAACCCAGTCCCAGTACCTTGCCTGCCTGTTCATGCATCGAGGATACCCCTCAACCCTTATCCAAACCCCCCTTGCCCACACTCGTCGAATAGATCGCACGACCGCCCTCTATCCTTCCCCACACCAATCCTCTATCCGCACCCCTTTCTCTTCCTTTTCCATCCGTCCATCCTACCCCTTCGTCGGAGGATCCTACGGGCCTTCCGTCGTCTCCAGGTCCATCCCACCAACCGCCCCATTTTCCCCAACCCACCCTTGTCCTCCTTTAAACGCACCCGGAACCTACACGACCTACTGGTCCGCAGCACCTTCTCCTCTTCCCCTCAGCCCCACCCGGATCCTTCTCGTGCTCCAGATTCCACTACCACACCCGCCGCTTCATCACCAACACCACCTCCCTCACTGGTTCCAACGAGCACACTCTCCATATCACAAATTCTTTCTCTTGCACCTCTTCTAGCTTCATATACTGTATTAGATGCAACCCGACCGGTACATTGAACATATAAGAGGTGTTCGGCTAAGGTCGAACACCCACGTCGCCTGTCACTTGTGCTTGACCAACTACTCACCCACCTAACATCTCATATATATATGAATATGTATATATATATATATATATATATATATATATATATATATATATATATATATATATATATATATATACACTGCTGGACACCAACTTGAAGGGTTTCAGTCGAAGAAATCGACTCCGGTACTTATAGATTTTTCTGAATTTTTTAAAGTCCGGTATTGATTCTGCATTTTTGCTAAACCATTAAGTTCCGGTGGGGTAAACAAATCAATTCAGATAGTCAAGCGGTGGTGGGAAACAAACATAAATACGGCACACATTTTCCATCTACTAAATTAACTCAGTAGGCATTGGTCAACCAAGAATTATAGATGCAAACTCTTGTTCATGGTGCTATGCATTGGGACTGAACGTGCAACCACCTGATTGCAAAGCGAGCTTCTTCACGACACAATATACACGCATGGCTAAAAAGAATTCATCGCACTTCACAAACTTCTGAGTCGTTCATTCTCAGTGATTAATCATGTTTACATAAACCAGGAATTCTCAAACGAGGTCCATATGGACCCTCCCGGTTCGTATAAGGTTTTTTTTTTGGTGGGGGAGGGGTCTACGGATACAATATAGTAAATTGGGGTCCACAGTAATTTTTCAGGGGCTATGAAAAAATTCTGCTTCAGACCAGTAAAGTTTATATGCAATAAATTCGCTATAAGTCCACGTTAAACAAAATATTTTAATATCTTCATACAAGTCGAAGTACTATTCAGTTATAAAAAGATTATAGGATTTTTTTAAACATCGGATGGCTGTGGGGTCCACCCAAGTAAAATAGTAAATCAAAGGGATCCAGAGGTTAAAAAATGGTTGAGTACCCCTGTTTGGTAATAGACTTTTAGTTTATATCATAAACTGAGCTTATTATCAAACGTCTTGCGCATCTACTTGCAGCTGTATACTTTGTAGCATGTATTTAAGCATCCAGATTTACTACGTTCCGCACTTGTTCACTCTGATGGTAGTCTTTTTCCTGCCTTTTTAAGTTCATTGTTATTTCGCTGTGATATACAAACTGCCCACTTCGTTCCTTTGTCAATTCCCGATAGAATTGTATATTAAACACTCACGATGTGAAAAATTATTTTCCAATATGTAACCAAAATGATAACTGTTTTTTCGTTCAGCAGCAGCTGATCACGTGAATAGTCATCGAAATATGTAGAAATCTCACCGCTTAAGGAATTGTAACTATCCTATATATATTTCATGTGTTATAATTGTGGCTCAGTCTCCCTTTTTGTTAAATAGACAAACACATAAAGTCATTGCACCAGCAAATACCGTGATCGTTGTGCACTTTCAGCAATTAAATATCACAGTTGGGTGCACTAAAATTACCTCGCTTTGGTACATGGCCACCTTATATATATATATATATATATATATATATATATATACATATATATATACATATATGTATGTACATATATATGCATATGAATTCAAATATGCGTATGTATATGTATGTGTGTGTGTGTATATACATATATGTATATATATGCATATCTATACATGTATGTATGTATATATATATGTGTATATATATATATATATATATATATATATATATATATATATATATATATATATATATATATATATATATATATATATATATATACATTTCCCTATCAGTAATATCCACCTGAGACTTAACGACAGCCGTTGTAAGTGTTGGAAATTGTATATTGAATTTCAAAATCTATTATCAAAACAAAACGCCTGAAAGAAAGGAAGGAAGGAAGGATGGAAAGAAAGAAGGAAGAAAGAAAGGAAGGAAGGAAGGAAGGAAGGAAGGAAGGAAGGAAGGAAGGAAGGAAGGAAGGAAGGAAGGAAGGAAGGAAGGAAGGAAGGAAGGAAGTGAAAATCTTTGGTGATCATTGATTAGTCAAGTGGCATCAATTCTTGGGACTTTGTCAACGCTACCATTTCTCTGGGGAAATTTCAAACAACTCATAGTCACAATCTCCATCACCAACCTCATTTGTTTCATTAGAGTTTCCTTACTATCTTTTCATAACAATATATTTATTAGTTGTTGATATTGTTGTTGTTTTTGTTGTAGTTGCTGCCTTTGTCGTCATCGTCGTCGTCGTCGTCATTTTTTTTTCTTCCTTATCTTTTTTTTCTGCTCAACTTCACCTATCTCCATTCCTTCACACATACCTCCATACTTTTCTCTCGTTTCTTCGTTCCAACTTTCTTGTTCTTCGCATCCCTCAATCGTTTTCTCTTTTGATATATTTTCGTTAGTTTTTGTTTGTTGTTTTGTGTTCAACATTAAAATTATTTCTAAAATAGATTTTGTTCTTATTACACTCATCACCAACACGATGTCAATAAGAAAGATCCTCTCAGTGGTCATTCGACCCGGTAAAAATAGCAGTCAAAATCTCCCTCGGATTATATTCTATCTACTTTAAAATGAAGAAAACATTGAAAAGTGAATATAGTCAACAGGCGAGATCCAGAGATTCTCAGTATAGAAAACACTTTGTAGTGCTCGAATGATTCAAACTTAGATTCCGATGTCTCTACAGCGGAACAATTCCACGGGGTTAAGAAGGATGAAGTTGAGCAGATATGGAGTCCGTTACGCGGATGAAACAGATTAAATATATTAAATATAAAGGTGAATATGTATTTCGGGCATACTGAATGTTACGAGTGAGGTTAAATAACTTAATAAACCGTATTAGCATCATCAATATGAACAACATAAGAAAGAAAGAAAGAAAGAAAGTGCCGTATATGTAACTGCTAGATGGTCTAATTATAAATAACCATTCAAACCTTTCAAAGGGTGCCAGAAACCAAATATTTGCATACCAAATACTGTCGAAGCGTTTGCTAATATCTTAAACAGCAACAGAGCTTTCGCAGAACAGCTCTAACGCGAGAGCTCGCTGGTAAGCTTCATAAAAGAATCGGTCTCCACTGATTATGACTGTGTTCCACAAAATAGTTTTGTAACAATTTTCCTATCCTGACTTTAAATAGATTATGTAATTTTAAAATGAAAATTGAATGCCTACTGGGAAATAAATGCTGCATATAAATGTAAAGTTACAACTAATCTACATAATTTCACTTGCCTAGGTTCCATTCTTCCATTTTTAAATCAAGAATATATTATCATCTTCATACGTTTAGTATACGAGATAAAGCGGAAACAACATTGATCTCCGCAAAGGTCTGAGAGTTAAAGGACAACAATATCGATTTTCATCTAACGTAGAACAACACAAGGCACGCTAAGTTTATGTTAATGATAAACATGGCTGCAATCTCTACTCTTTGAAATTGTTGGAAAACTTAAGATCCACGGGTGATGTTATTGATAGATCGGAGGAATTAAGGATCAAATGTCCGCATTGTATTCGTAAAAATTTCTTATACTTTACAATTACGATAGTATTATATACGACTGCTAGATAAATATCTATAATTAAGAATATAGAACTTAATTACCTGAAATAAAATTAAAGGATTATATTTAGGCAGCTAGGCGTATGTTAATGCTATTAATACTAATTGATCATATTTAAACTGCTTTCCCTCATCCTTAGTTCTTACGCAGATACCGAATGATTGTCATTTTATATAAATTTTATATAATTCATAATTTCATAACTTTATTCAGTTTGCTTTTAACCTTATGTGATATATTTATATTTGCCTCAACCTCTCTAGTTACGGTCTTTACAATTCTTTATAATTAGTTATTATCCAATAAATTCTTTAAGGCGTATGACCTTCATAGATTTTTTTTATTATTCATCTATATTCTCTTAGATTTTTCTTAAAACACATCATATTCTTAAATATGATATCATATTCGTTAATAATTAATCCAGTGATCTGATCTATCTACTTAACCTTAATGTTTTTAATTGTTTTGGTTGACAAAAGCGTTGAGATTCATGGTTTTTCGGTTTTTAGTAGGAATATCGGTTGTGCTCTTCCTTTTCTATTGATTGTCTCCTTCCAATTTGTACCTACATAACAGCTATAAAACTGATATCTCTAATCTAAATTTTGATACCCAACTAGTATAAGTTCATAGCGTTTATGTTGACACTGATTATTGCCTAAATTCCTTTCATTAGCCTAGTATACACATTTATTTATTTGTTTGTGACAACACCGGCTTCTCATCAAATGATGTCTCCTTTATCACATACTGTTTCTATTTAAGTATCAATTATGGCAATTTCTACATATTAATTATTTTCTTTTCCTTTTTGTTTCCTCCTTCGTTTTTCCCTCGTCTCATCTGAAATTAACCGGAATACTTTACTCAAGAGGAGGTAAGTAAACGAAGTAACGCTGGAATTTACAATCTATATCATTCCTTTGATGTACTAAACTCCACAACACAGTAAATTGCTTTCTTAGAACAACGTCGGTTTTGATAGAGTCAAATGCCATGCTTGGCGCCTGCTACCTACTATTTATAAGACTAATTTGTTAGTACCAATTTTGTAGGTGATGTCGCTACGTTTAATGACATCTTAAATATGCCTTTTAATTATTGTATAATTTACGACGTCAGTTTGCTATACGGCTTCGTGGTTGACTGATTGTAGCACCAACCACTTCATATTTCTTAAATGTTGGTAACTCTAATTCGAAATTTTATTTGCTGCTGCACAGTTGCTAATCAGCATGTCACTGGTCACTTGTATATTGAGTAAGCCTGATGAGTTGAGTGTGGCATAACATATTACATAATCTTTTGGTTTTTGTGTATAACACAACCCTGACTGTATTACGTTAACGTCACAATAAAGATTTTTAATGAAGCAATTGTAGAAATAGCGGATAACAAATTCGTCTGTTTGCATTTCATATATCTTTGGGTGTTTGTTTGTGCGTGTATGTGTATACATACATATATACATGCTTATACACACATTATGTATATGTACGTATGTATGTTACTGCTATGGACACAGCTATCCTGTATCGCATCCTAGAAAAATCCATTCGACTAGTAATGCATAACTCTCAAGAATCTATTCCATTGGAATCCAACTCCATTCTTTGTTACTATTATAGACCTTCACCCTCAGACTTAGTTCGTCTTCTATCTATTTTATTTAAACACTTTCAGCCATTCGGTTCTCTGTGCCTCTTCACCCTTGTGTCTAAACACCACACCGCGCACGATGCCCAAGCCTTGTCCTTCCTCAAAAGAGCATGTCCCTCTGTAATCTCCTCCTTCGTTATGTCTTTTCTGCAGTTTTGATTGCAATATATTAAATGCAACATTACCGTAAAAAATCTAATTCGTCTCGGAGAATTTGCGAAGATCATAGACACTGGCCTTTCCTTCAGATTTCAGAAACGAGAGAAATTCAGACGGGTGGTGAGAGGACAAAAAGATTTATCTTCAATGGAACTAAGTTTCGACTGAGCAGTAAGACACAGAGATTGCATAAACGATTTGATGAAAGTTATGCGTTTACATATGTAATGTATGCTTATATATGCACACACACACACACACACACACACACACACGCACAAAGATATATCTATTCATATACGTATATGTATTCACACAAACACACACATATATATACACACATATACATATACATATATATATACATACATACATAATATAAATAATATATAAATATATGCATATATACATATATGTACATACCTACATATATATGTATATATACATGCATATATGGGTACAGGACATCAAAAAATGTTAAACACAATGAGAAACCAAAACATAAAAACGAAATATATATATATATATATATACATATATATATATATCTGAATCCATATGTGTATATATGTTTGTGTGTATAGTAATGTACAAGTTTTCCAATTAGACATTGTATCCATTTATTCGTGTATCTAATAAGCACACATACTTACCTGTATACTTTCCCTTCCAATACATTTGCGTGTCTTTGTGTATGTACTTTTTGTGTACGTATATCTCTATGTATAGATATGAATATCTATATGCATCTATATAGAGAGGCGTGCATGTATACTAAGTGTGTGTATATATATATACACAAACATTTCTGTACATCTATCAACGTATGTGTTATCTCTCTTTCACGCATTATCTCCTTATCTATATCGCTATCATACTATACTATAATTTCTTTTTGGTCATGTGTATGTGTACCTGTATGTTTCTGAGATTTTGAGTGCGTGTGATTTTTTTTTATATATATTACCAAACATTACTTTTATTTTTTATTCAAATCACTATACACCTACACAATCTAGGGAATTTTTTTTTCTTTTTTGTGTGTGTTCGTTACCTCTACTGAAATCGTGCTCAGTCAGTGTCATCAAAACATACGTACAAATTACCAACATACATATATCCATATATATATATATATATATATATATATATATATATATATATATATATATATATATATATTCATATATATATATATATATATATTCATATATATATATATATATATATATATATATATATATATATATATATATATATATATATATATATATATATATATATGTATATGTATATATATGTATGTATGTATAAATGTGTATGTATAGCTATGTATGTATGTATGTATGTATGTATATACGAGTTTATTACATATATAGGTGTGTATTTGCGATTTCATTGTTTCCTTTCACATATGATTGCTGTTTATAAGAAATTCTTTCTCAAAGAATATTTATTTATTTACTTGTCAATATATACATGTGCGCGTGGGTGTGTGCGCGAGTATATGCGTGTGTGTATATACGTATGAGTATATGTGTAGGTGTGTGTGTGTTTCATATTTTGAGGGGTGTTATTTTTTTCGTATTCACCAAAACCTATCATAGGTTGTTTTCATATATCAATATTTTTTCTATACGTCTTACCTGTTTTATTATTATTATTATTATTATTATTATTATTATTATTATTATTATTATTATTATTATAGATTTCGGCTTGAGTGTGTTTCTGCTTCCTTGTTGTTCTTCAAAGTTGTTCCTTTTGTTTGTTTGTTTTTTGCTATTTTTCTTTTTGCATTTTTTGCTTTTTTTTTTTTTGTAACTTTTTTTTATCCTCTCTCACCCAATCTTGCAACTTTTTTGCAGAACGACCATTCATTTTCTCGTATATTATCTACCGATGTATGACAGTAATAACTGTTTTTACAAACAGACACACACACACACACACACACAAATGCACACACATACACACACACAATCACACATATATACAAATGTCTCTAAACAAGGTGAGTTAGTTTTCTGTGTATACAATTATATGAAAGCGGATGTGAATATTATGCGACAATACTTTATTGTGTCTATATAAATATATATGTGCGTATATGCGTGTGCTAGTGAGTATATATACATTCATACTGTAAATACATATATATGTATGCATATAAAAAATTACATATATATATATAATAAATATAAACATATATAAAGGATAGATAAACCATATATACTTATGTATGTACATGCATATAAAATCATACACAAGTACTGATACATTCATATAAAGATACCGATATATTTACACATGTAGGGATGTATATATATAATGTGTATATATATATATATATATATATATATATATATATATATATATATATATATATACACATACATACATACATACATACATACATATATATATATATATATATAAATATATATATATATGTGTGTGTGTGTGTGTGTGTGTGTGTGTGTGTGTGTGTGTGTGTGTGTGTGTGTGTATACACATATATGTATATATACATACACTATAAAACACTGTCCTTCACATATGTGTCAGTCTTTGTCGTGTCTTCCGTGATGCCGTGTATGTGTTTGTCCTACGTATATACGCGCGCATCTGAGCGTGTGACAATATTTAACGGGTTAATCTTATATAGATTGATATGTATTTGTATGTATATAGTTATTTTTTTTTATACAGGTCTTTCAGTTTTGAGTATCTGGATATTCAGTTTATATATAAAAGAAAATAAGGAAATGAATTTGCATATATTTACACGTGTTTTTTGCTACTTGGATATGAGTTTGTACATTCCGCATAAGAATTCAAGAAATCAGTTGCAACCATATGCCCATATATGGTGTCCGTGTATGTGTTTGTGTGTGATTGTGTCTCTGTGTGTATGCGTGTATGTGTGGCGTTCAGTTACTCAATAACTGAAAAATGCATTAAATACTACAAAGCGTACACATAGGACAGACACAGAGGGACCGTAATTCTTCATCAGTTATCGACCGAAAAATACTAAAACTTAGTTTCGTGCCTTTAACTATAAGACTGAGAACTTCGTATATCGGCAGCACCCCGCAAGATTTGCGTAGAATTAGGGCTCGAGCAAACAAGACAATACAGGGTGGACGTACGAAGGTAAATAAATGTAATTTGAAATGATAGACGAAGTCAATAAATAAAACCTCTCAGACAAACACGAGAATGATTTGTAATGCCTAGAAGAAATCCTAAAATGGATATGAAAATGAGAATTGGTAAAAGAGAAGTTGACCGGTGGCGAAAAGGCAGAGACGGGAAAATTCGTCACGGGTCACGTGTAGACAGTAGATAGAAGGGATGAAGGCAGAGAGAGAGGGAGAGAGAGAGAGCGGTAGACCGAGAGAGCGGTAGACCGAGAGAGCGGTAGACCGAGAGAGCGGTAGACCGAGAGAGCGGTAGACCGAGAGAGCGGCAGACAGAGATAATATAATATAATATAAACATATATATCTATATAATATAAATACACACACACACACATATACATATATATATATATATATATATATATATATATATATATATATATATATATATATATATATATATATATATACATATATATATATATATATATATATATATATATATATATATATATATATATATGTGTGTGTGTGTGTGTGTGTGTGTATGTATATATATATATATATATATATATATATATATGTATATATATATATGCATGTATGTATATATAGGCGGTACTAGTGTTGTGTACGTCCTCAGCTAGGACACTCAAACACATACATATGTATGTGTGGATATATATATATATATATATATGTGTGTGTGTGTGTGTGTGTGTGTGTGTGTAGTGAGAAGTTACAATAAAACAAAAGACGAAGACGGGTGTGTAAACAACAAAAAAATCTTAGTTTAACGATCGAGAAGGGAGAAAGTCCTTTACGGTTCGAGCCTACGCTCTTCGACAGAAAGGAACACGAAAATAAACAGTGAGAGAAAATTAAAAAAGTCTTAGCGATCTGTCATGGCTATATGTATGTATGCATATATATATATATATATATATATATATATATATATATATATATATATATATATATATATATATATATATACATATATATATATATACATATATATATATATATATATATATATATCTATAATTTTCCAGTAAATTTCGTAATCGCTACCAATATAGCATAAGACTAGACCCCAAAGGATCATTTATTAGATTCCTTAAGGGTCGTTCTCATTGTTTATATTTCAAAGGTCTCAAACCTTGGTTATATATATATATATATATATATATATATATATATATATATGCATAGATGCATGCAAGTATATAAGAGCATGTCTAGATATGCAACAATATGCAAGAGAATACATACATATTCTTTATTGCCCACAAGGGGCTAAACATAGAGGGGACAAACAAGAACAGACAAACGGATTAAGTCGATTACATCGACCCCAGTGCATAACTGGTGCTTTATTTATCGTCCCCGAAAGGATGAAAGGCTAAGTCGACCTCGGCGGAATTTGAACTCAGAACGTAGCAGCAGACAAAATACCGCTAAGTATTTCACCCAGCGTGCTAACGTTTCTGCCAGCTCGCCGCATACATTATACATACATTATGTTGTCGTCGAAGCTGGTAGCGTCGTCAGCATGTTGGACAAAATGCTTCATTGCATTTCTTTCGACTCTTTCATTCTGAGTTCAAATACATTCGCGATCCACTTTGCCTTTCATCCTTTCTGTGTCGATAAAATAAAGTACGAATCAAATATTAAGATGTCAAATATTGTCTTTGTATCTAAATTTGAAACTATTATTATCATCACTCTCATAATATCGTCATCGTTTTCAGTTTGATCACCGTCATCGATATCATAAGAACTATCTTAATCATCTCCTCTGTCATCATGATTTTCATCATCATCATTATCATTATCATCATTGTCATCATGACTATTATCATCATCATCTTTATCGTCATAGTCGTGGTTATCATGCTTGAGATGGAAAGTTCGATTAGGACGGATCCGACAGTGCTGGTTATTTTAAGACGGAGAATTTAGAAGAAGAAAACTGATAACAAAATATGATATTCTTATTGAAGAATAAAGGAAAATTAGATAAAAAAAAAATATCAAAGCATTTGGTTTATTTGGAAAATTATAAGACTCTCTGATAACGGAAATGAAACGAAGAAACTTTGAACGAATGAAACTGTAAAAGAAAGAATGAAGGAATGGAAACATATATAAAATTAGGAAAAAGTAAAACAGAGGCAAAAGAAGGGGGCAGTAAAATAATGGAATTACCTGAAAAGCCAGAAAAAGCAGAAAGAAAGAAAGAAAGAAAGAAAGAAAGAAAGAAATGATAGGCAAAATAAGAAAATGAGAATGAGTGAACGAAATAAAAAAAATACCGGAAGATGAAGGGACAGAATATAATAATGAATGACAAAGAGAAAAGAAAAACAAATATGAAGAAAGAAATTGAGAAAGAATGATGAATATAAAAAGAACAAATTGAAAAAGAATTTTAAAAAAGAAGCAGAAAAACGAGCAGAAGAAACCAGGAGAAAAAAGGAAAAAAAGAAAGAAATTATAGGAAAAAGAAAGAAAGATGACAGATTGGAATTAAGGGAGAAGAAAAAAATAAAAAAATTAAGGAAATATTAAAAGAAAAATAAACAGGAAAAGAAAGTAAGAAAGAAAGAAAGAAGGAAAGAAAGAAAGAAGGAAAGAAAGAAATGTAGCAAGCAACAGTGAATTCACAAACAACAAACAAAACACGGAAAAACGAAAAAACACACATTGATACAAACACACACACACACACACACACACACACACACACACACACACACACACACACACACACACACAGTACAGAAGCGAAGTTTCTTAGCGAGTTCAAAAGAATACAAATAAAAGGGAAATGCGAAGTGGGATAAGTAAAAGTCAAGTAGTAAGAAAGAAAGATTTTTCTAAGACATACAGAAACAGTAGAGTGGTAAAGTGTAGAGAAAAGACATTTGTAAGACAGACAGCGAAACAAAACAAGAAAATGTTTGGAAATCATTAAAGTAAATGGTGAACCAAAAAGACAGACGTTAAAATACAATAAAACCAGAAGGATTCTAATAAAAGACGATATTAAGGAGTTTTCAATGAAAGAATAGATGAGATTGTTAAATATATAAATAAATAAATAGATAATACAAAGAATAGTAGATAGTCCTTTTAGTCCTTATGGTTCTTTAGAGTTGTATAGGATCTTAACGTTTCTTCAGAAAGCGATGACAGCGACTCTATTATGGTGTACTTGGGAAACATACGGAGAGAGAGAGAAAGAGAGAGGGAGACAGACAGCTAGACGAGGGGGGAGAGTGACAGAAGACATCACTGACACAGCCAGAAACGGATACGCACAACCTTTTATATATATATATATATATATATATATATATATATATATATATATATATATATATATATATATATATATATATATATATATATGTATATATATATATATCATGTATGAGTCTCAAATACAACAATGAAGAGCAATCAAC
>NC_142933.1:87737471-87744971 GCF_046866305.1 Octopus bimaculoides
ATCTTACGTTGGTGAAGACCTTTAGTCTGGGGTGCTGGTGTTTCTCCTTTCCGTACCCAATATCTTCGACGCGTGACATTTTTGTAGAGTATCCATTTCTCGTTACCAGACACTATTCAATCCATAAATGGTTCATTCATGAGACGTGACAGCGAAGATCACACATTCACTGTGTACGCGTGATCAGACTCGGAAAGTTTGTGAGGAACCCATTAACACAATTTGCTGAACCGGCTACCTCATACTTGCAAAACAGGCTTCTTAACAAGACAGTTATGCCTGTATCTATATTTGTATATGAGTGGCATCTCCCATGTCACTGCCGTTTATATACATATCTTCACTTACATAACTTCACTTTATTGTTTATATCAGGCACGCTTTTATATAATCTCTCTGCCAGCGGTATCTTACAAAAATGAACAATATACAAGACGATGCTACGGCTTAGCCGCAGTCAAGTGACTGAAACATATAAAACAACAATAAAAGCATTAAAGAATTATCTTGTTGATATTTGATGAAAGTAAAGCTTCTTGGTTCAAATTTAGTTCAAATTTATATAATAGGAAGTACAGTACTGCAGAGATATATTTTCTCTACGATTGCTTGGAATCTCTTCACTTCTGCATCGTAAATTTTAACATGATATCCAAGCGCAAAGAAAAGGTGCTGCCCCACTTTCTCAGTCAAGCAGACAGAAAAGAGGGGGAAAATACGTTCCCTCATCAGACATGTTGAAATAGCAATATTGTACAACGTTCTCCACTACGTCTGCGGATATTAAATACTCTGCATATGAATCGCACATGCGTATGCGTATGCCTCTGTATGTGTGACAGTGTGCAAGTATACATACATATATACATACATATATACATACATACATATATATATATATATATATATATATATATATATATATATATATAAAAACAAATAGTAAATGAGTATATGCATATATACGTACAGGTATGTGCATACCGACATCCACCTGTATGTATAGGTGCATATCTGGGTACAGGACATTGCAAACAAAACGTAGACGAGAAAACACACAAGCCACATAGAGAACATTCTACTTCATCAGCTACCCCCGTTTTAACACCGGCGTTTCGAAGAGCGGGCAGGACGCATCGTTAAAACGGCTCTTCCCATGGACCGCAAATTAAATTTGTATACACAAATTAAATCTTGCCATGGAGGAATGTAGTGGCGGACAAAAAACAAGACAGGAAAACAAACAGAAAAGGCTTTACGGCCAGACGAGAAAAATTATGCGTGTATGAACGCTGTGAGGCACGAACTTGAAAGTAGGGACGAAGTGGTTCGCGTGTTTGCTCGGCGAAAGCCAAGGAAGAAAAGGATTATTGACCGGAAGCATGTTACCAAGCCGGTGTAAGGGGAAGAGAGAGAGTGGTAGAGGGAGAAACAAAGGGAGGAAGTAGAAGAATAGGTGAGCAGCGAGAGGAAAAGAGAAAGAGAGGAAGTACGAGGGGGAAAAAAGAGATACGTAGTAGTAACAGAGGAAGAACGAGAGGAGTAAAGCGAGATACGTAGTAGTAAAGAGGAAGAACGAGGGGAAGAGAGAGTGGTAGAGGGAGAAACAAAGGGAGGAAGTAGAAGAATAGGTGAGCAACGAAAGGAAAAGAGAAAGAGAGGAAGTACGAGGGGGAAAAAAGAGATACGTAGTAGTAACAGAGGAAGAACGAGAGGGGTAAAGCGAGATACGTAGTAGTAAAGAGGAAGAACGAGAGGGGGAAAAATGATAGAGGAAGAGAAAGAGAAAGAAATAGAGTAGCGTCGGAAAATATGAAGTTACGAAAACTACTTACAATTGGAGACGCTGCGTTCAGTCATGTAAAAACAAATAGTAAATGAGTATATGCATATATACGTACAGGTATGTGCATACCAACATCCACCTGTATGTATAGGTTATATATATATATGCATTTGTATGTATATAAATACACACACATATATATGTATATACATATATACCTAAGAACTCACATACATATATATATGCATATATATATATATATATATATATATATTCATATACATTACTTAGAGAGATATATATACGTTCATATATATATATATATATATATATATATAATATACATATATATAAATATATATACATATATACATATATATATATATACGTATTTATATGAATGTCTATATATATGTATATATATGTATATATATATATATATATATATATATATATATATATAAACATATACATATATGTGTATATATACGTATATGTGTATATATATATATATATATATATATATATATATATATATATACATATATATATATATATATGTACACGTGCGCGCGCATAGACACAGGTACACGCACACGTATATATGTCTATATGTATGTATAATACAATAAACACAGTATGAGACCGATGTGGACCAGTAATTTATTATAAAGAGAAAAGGGGGAAAAGAATAGAAAAAACAATGAAAAAATAACTTTCTTGAATACATACATACATACATACATACATACATACGTATAAATATATATATATATATATATATATATATATATATATATATATATATATATATATATATATATATATATATATATATATATATATATATATTGTTGTCTGGGTACGCATGCGTGCTTTTGTGTCTACGCTGGAAGCGTGTGTGTTTCTATGTTTCTGTGCTTATGGATGACTGGGTTACTACTTTTTCTGTGTCAGTAAACAAAATGGCAACAAGAACAAAATAGCTGGACACGTGTAATATTGTACAACTTCCTGACTCGCACATTGCTTGTATACCCCCGGATTTTTTATATTGATCTTAATTAACTAAATGGCTGTCGAAGGGCGTCAAAATGTGTGTATGTGTGTGAACGTGTTTGTCAGTCTCCCCGTCTGCTTCGGTGTCTTTCTCTATATCTATCTATCTATCTATCTATCTATATATATATATATATATATATATATATATATATATATATATATATATATATCGATCGATCGATCTATCTATACACATATTTATATGTAGGTGTATGTATATGTATATATGTATGTATATACATATATATATATATATATTTATATATATATATATGTGTGTGTGCGTATGTGTGTGTGTGTGTGTGTGTGTGCGTGTGTGTGTGTGTGTGTGTGTGTATGAGTGGCTGTGTGGTAAGTAGCTTGCTTACCAACAACATGGTTCCAGGTTCATAGCCACCTCGGCCAAATGTCTTTTACTATAGCCTCGGGCCGACCAAAGCCTTGTGAGTGAATTTGGTAGACGGAAACTGAAAGAAGCCCGTCGTATATATATATATATATATATATATATATATATATATATATATATATATATATACATACATATATATATATATATATATATATATATATATATATATATGTACGTATGTATGTATATAGACGTACATATACATGTGTTTATATTTATGCATGTATACTCATATACATATGTACATATATACATATATATATATATGTATATATATACATACATACATACATGTATATTTATATTTATATATATATATATATATATATATATATATATATATATATATATATATATATATATATATATATATATATATATATATATATATATATATATATATATATATATATATATGCACTTACACACACACAATGTTGTGGATTTGTGAATGAGTGTGTGCACAGGAGAGAGACCTGCAAAAGAATAAAGTGAAAGAGAAGTAGAGAGGGGTACCGAAATGAAGGAGAGTGGGGGGAACAAGAAGACGAAGGGGAGACTATTTGTGTCCTTCTGAGCGAATGTATTATATGAATATATTAGAGGAAGGGGAAATAAATAGAAGCGGCTGAGAGTGTCTGGTTACATGTTTATGATTAGTTACACGATTGTAATCACTATACTGATCATTGATTTTAATGTTTACTTGACATTCTCACATCTGTGCGTAATTATTTCACCGTTATCGACGCCATTACTCGTCTCCTTCTCCCTCCAATGGCAACAGCTTTAATTGTAGCCACCTCTACTATCATCATTATTAGCAGCACCGCCATCATTGTAATCGTTAGAACGTTCAGTGTTACCAACGTGGAGCTCGTTTTAATCAGAGCAGCAGTCAAATTTCAATTATTATCCCGACTTATGTTTTAAAACAAAAGCTGAATTGGTTATGGCTGGAGGGCCAGTGTCTAGAAAGAAATTTTTTTAATGTGGGGATGATTAGGGGATTCGTATATGAAGCCGCAATGTTTACATTTGTTGTAAAATACATTCATAGCGAAAAATAATTTATAGATTTGTTGCATAATACGTGATAGTAACGAAATACTGTTAACCCACCAGTAATTAAATGTTCGAAACGGCTGTTAAGAATGTATTAAATACGTATATAGATCTATCTCGTTTACTTTAGCCACAAATATCTCTGGGTTTATAAGCAACATGTTTCAGGAGAGCACACAGCTTCTGACGAAACTATGGGTAGATTTGAAACATATTGCATGTACAGTTGCTCATTCTTTAGTTGTCCACGAAGATATTGCGTAAATGTTTCAGATCATTTTCTCTGGTGTCGTATACCAATATTTCCATATGGATTTTGATTTGAAAATTCCACGAGTATTTTTCATATGAGTGAATATGCACCCCACATTATTTTAATTGCATGAATTTTTATGTTAGGTCTATTCTTTCTACGAACTGCATAATTCTGTATTGGCTACAACTTCACACTTAAAAGACAGATAGTATCGTAATGTATGTATACGAATGCATGTATTTAAGTAGTTCGTATCATGTATGTATCATCCACCATAAGCTAGGTATCCTCTCTGTGGTCAAGACTCCATACCTGCTATCTTGTGCTGCTTGCATGCAATCAGCCAATGATGGAGGAATTTGTGATAGAACACGTGTAGCGATTAGGGTTGTAAAAGAACCAATGTAGATGAAAATAATGACATGCAACAGAAATTCAAGAGAGGAAGCGGTGAACGGAAAACAAATAATCAATAAAAGGAGGTAAATTAAAAAGAGAAATCAGCAAAAGAGATGAAGAATATAAAAGTAAAGAATGAAAAATGAAAAGTAAGGAGGGAAGAGCGATAATTAGAGAGAGAGAGAGAGGAAGTAGAGAAACTAATATATAGTGAATGATTGGGAATATAGACACAGGGATACAAATATAACCAAGTGAACGCAAAAATAAAACTTGGGTCCCTAGCCAGAGTAGGGCGAAAAGAATTTTTTAAATGGTGACATAGAGTGATTCCGAAGCACCCGTGCGCACACACAGTGAGAGTGGGAGGGAGAGAGAGAAAGAAAGAGGGTTATTGAGTGAGTGAGTGAGTGAGAAAAGTGTGTGTATGTGAATACAGAGGACAAAGTGAAAGTGAAAGTTATAGAGAGGCGTAAGCTTTATGAGATAGCATAGGGGTTAGAGAGAAAGTGGTACAGGAATTTAACGAGAGGTGATAGTTCCAGTCTCTTTGGCAATACAATGCGTAAGAAAGATAATGATTTAATGCTAAGGTATATAGGAAGATATACATACATACATACATACATACATACACACATACATGTTCCACATATATACGTATATATACATAAATATATACATATACATATATATATATATATATATATATATATATATATATATATATATATATATATATATATGTGTGTGTGTGTGTGTGTGTGTGTGTGTGTGTGTGTGTGTGTGTGTGTGTGTGTGTGTGTGTGTGTGTGTATATGTAGGTATGTATGTATATGTATGTATATGGAATGGAAGGAATCGTGAATGAGTAACGCCAACGACGTCTACAAGGGCGTCGACAATGCCGCTGTTGCTGCTATTACTGGTGATGATGATGATGATGATGATGATGATGATGATGATGATGATGATGATGATGATGATGATGATAATGTGGAGGAGGAGGAGGAGGACGATGACGACGACGACGACGGAAGCGGTGGTGGTAATAATTACGATGCCGAAGTTGATCATGATGGTGTCCATGTTAATGATGAAGGTGATCATCATGATGGGGGGGTAGTGGTGGTGGTGGTGGTGGTGTTGGTGGTGGTGCTGGTGCTGCTGGTGGTGGTGGTGCTGGTGACGGTGTTAGTAATGTTAGTGGAGATAATTTTGACGACGATAATGACGTCATTATTGTCGTTTTCCTTTTTCTTTTAATTTTTCTTAGTACTGCAGATGATGATGATGATGGTGGGGATGAGGAAGAGGATGATGAGCAAGAAGGAAAAGAAAAGACGATGATGAGAGACGGAAAAGAAAGGGTATTTGAGAAGTGAAAAAAAATTATACCATTGGCCCCAATCAAACAGTTACAAAAACAGCAGCAACAGCAACAAAAAGTTTTTAAATTTCAAAATCAATGATTACCTTTTTCTTGCATTTTATTTTCTTCTAGTGTTTTTTGGGGGGTTTTTTGTGTGTATTTCTTTCATCGTCTATTTATATTTCAGTTTTCTTTTTTGTTTTGCATTTCGTTCTATCATTAAAAGTATTTTTCTTGTAAACAGCATTTCCGCTTCCTGTTGGTGTTTCCTATAACTTTATCCTAATTTAGTCTTGGGATGGTGTAGTGAAGTAATTTCCGGTTGTAGTCTCCAGGTAAGCATGGAACATAAGATGCACTTTTCGATTATTACAAGCAAGAACCGAACATGATGTTGTGGCGTTCAGGCGTTTCTCAAGTGTGTTGCCATTCAACATTTACTTCGATCCTGTTATTCTCTCCCTAACACGAGAAAAATTATAAAAAGCTTCAACTTCAAACATAAACGAAACACCTCGATATTATTTTAATGCATTTATTCTTTTATCCTTTTACGTATTTCAGTCATTTGACTGCGGCCATGCCTAATATTTATTCTATCGGTGACTTTTGCCGAACTGCTAGTTTACGTGGGCATTAGTCTCGATTGTCAGGCTATAGCGGGGGGATACACGCACACACACACACACACACACATAAATGAATAACTATATATATATATATATATATATATAAGGATAAGATCAGTGCTATCTGAGTGCATTCTACTGATGAAAGCAGAGCATTTCTTACGCAGAGCCAGAAATCCGGGATCTGGAATTATCCAGTAATTTTTATTTTTATTTTATTTTTTGCTAGTTATTTTGTCTCTTTGTTTTTTCTCCTGGTACTGTTAGAACATTTAATATGATTTTAGAGTCAAAGTTTGACTGCTATTTCAAGCATGGTGGTATCTCTTAGATACCTTAAATTATAATTTATATATATATACATATATAGGTAAGTAGTGTTCGTGGTTGAAGTAACTATCTAAGGGATAAGAATATCCGTTATTACTACAGGTATAAATTGCATATGTTAACCCTGGGTATGGGTGTGCAAGCATGTTATGCTCATGGGATACAGGTAATAGCAGAATAAGCGTGAGT
>NC_142933.1:87747471-87749971 GCF_046866305.1 Octopus bimaculoides
GGAGCAGGGAGGAGGAAGGAAGGAAGGAAGAAAGAAAGAAAAGGAAAAAGTTGCTAGATATAGTTTAATTTATAATGTGCTGTCTACTAATCTGATACAGTAGTAACATTCTGAGAGAAAATGTTTTATAGCAATTTTATCTAAATTTGCATATTACTTTTTGAATGAATGCAAAATTTTACTTTATAAAGTAATTCCAAGACTTTTTTTCTGTAGTTAATAACATACAATATGCTCGTACTTATGTAATAAATCAGATGAAAGACTCCGATTAACTTATATTATCCAAGAATTTCGTAAACAAATCCTCCATTTAAGATTGTGTAAAATCTAAAATACAAGCAAATACAGCTTTCGGCATTTTATAACCAAAGGATTTTTAAACTAATACTTACACGCTATTATTTATAGCTTTATCTGCTTCGAGATTCGTCATTTCACAAGCAAGAGAGATAACTCCAATATAACAAGCTAATTGACTATTTCTGGAAACATCCAAGCAATGAAAATTGGAGAGGATCGTCTTTTTAGATCCGAGTAGTGAAAGCAATGCACTTTTCCGCCTTATTAAATCTCTTCGGTGAAGCATTTTCTATATAGTTGGCTAGATTTAGAAATGATTACTTTATTTTATTTAGAAATAACGAGTTTCTTCCGTACGAATTTATTCCATTTTAAATCTATTACTGAAAATGGTTTTAGCTGAATGCAGAATACCATAATTTTCCTCGAGCTCTTTTATTTTTATTGAACTCTTTGGCTGCATGATGTCATTACATATGACGTGAAAGCCTAGGTATATGTTGAAAGAGTTTAATTCACAACAACGTTGTTCCGGTTTCGATCCAGCTGCGAGGTAACTTGGGAGAATATCGTCTACAATAGCTTAGACTTGACCACTACCCTTTTCAATTTTTCGAATACAGGATAGACAGAGAGTTAAGGTCAGACAGAATCAGAAACAGTTTATGTAATCAAGTACCTCCTCAATCACATTGGCTTGCGTTTAGATTTCTTATTTTCGTATTTTCGATTCAGCTTCCCTTCCAGCGCAAGGGATTCGTATGTTCTTCATTAGTTTTTCCCATTCGTTTTACTTTTCCTTTTGATAATTTGTTTTTATCGACAGAGGAATAACTGCCGAGTAGATTGCACATTTGACTATCAGCTCATAATTCTTGATTTCTAAATTTACAAGAGTTGGCTAAAAAGTTCAAAGGCTCACTATGAAGGAGTGACGCTAGGTCTGTGAAATCTTGCATGCATCGATTTCAACCCTTCTTATTAATAACTACATTGTTTCTTTCCAGGTAAACTCATAAAGCAGTGATTTCCTAAATCTCTCTCTAGCCAGCATATATTATGCACCATGCTTCAGAAATAAGCAACCGATAATTTTTCCATTCATCCATCTTCTCCACTTACCATTTCTGGAGTGGGGTCGTGTAGATAGATAACTAAGATACCTCCTCCATATGGTCCTATTAGAAGCAACCGTCACTGAGTTTTCCTGTTGGATTACCAAGTGTGATTAATTGAGTCTATGGATATTATCCCACCATTTTATGTTTGGTCTACTCTTAAGTCTTCTGATGATTGGTTAGGCGTGCAGAATCAGTTCTGCGGTGCTTTGTTGTGACATTCTAATCACATGTCCATAGTTAGTACCAGAGCTGTGACCTCCCAATGCAGAGAAGCAGTGATTCAACTCCCTGATCCCCGAGCTACGCACGCTGTCGAGTAACGTAATTTTAGAGATCATTCGGAGAGACTCTCTTTCGGGCACTGCGGATGCGCGTGGCTCAGTGGTTAGGGTGGTTGACTCATGATTGTAAGATTTTGGTTTCAATTCCCAGACCGGGCGACACGTTGTGTTCTTGTGTAAAACACTTCATTTCACGTTGCTGCAGTCCACTCAGCTTGCAAAAATGAGTAATCCCGCGACGGAACGGTGTCGTGTCCAAGTGGGGAATATTTGCTCCATGAAACCGGGACACCAGCCCTTATGAGTTAGAGTAGCTCGAGAGGATAACTTTACGTAATTTTTTTTTACCCTATTTCAGGCACTTATATTGCGATCGTACTCCTTCGGTCATTATCTAGCATTCACGACCATAGGTGAACGTAGGCAAGATAGTTTACATGGCGTAAAGCAGGTTCTTGCCAAAGAAGAGATTTATGCCTTATCTAATAAATATAAAATTAAAGAAATTTTTCGACTTAAAAGTTAATGACTTTTCAAATGATAGACATATCACTATATCTGCTGACGAAACAGTTGACTGTTACAAACATATACATAATTCTAAGAAACCGGCCTTGCGTCACGTAATGAAAAAATATTAAGTTATTGTAGTGTGACGTAATAAAACTAGAAAATAGAAAACGAAATTAGCCTTCCTAGTAACTGTGGCTTTACACACCATCAAAATATGATGCGAACGTCTTTCCACTAGTTTACATATCAATAAAGCGTTTCTAAAATGTTCGTCCTGTCTCA
>NC_142933.1:87754971-87757471 GCF_046866305.1 Octopus bimaculoides
CATATTGTGCATTTGTCACTCTCGGTAGTGAAGGCGCGTGGCTTAGTGGTTAGAGCATTCGGCTCACGATCCTAAGGTCGTGAGTTCAATTCCCGGCGACGCGTTGTGTCCTTGAGCAAGACACTTCATTTCACGTTGCTCCAGTTCACTCAGCTGGCAAAAATGAGTAGTACCTGTATTTCAAAGAGTCGGCCTTGTCACGCTCTGTGTCACGCTGAATCTCCCTGTGCGCTACGTTAGGGGTACACGTGTCTGTGGATTGCTCAGTCACCTGCACGTTAATTTCACAAGCAAGCTGTTCTGTTGATCGTATCAGCTGGAACCCTCGTCGTCGTAACCGACGGAGTGCTCTCTCGGTAGTGTTGTCCATTCTGCACGAGACATGGCTACCATCAAAACGATACTGGGGTAAAAATATACGAAGCCAAATGTACCCGTCTAATGAGGGCACAGCCACTAAGGGGCATGCTCAACCGGCTTTCGTCAACCAACTGACAAGCAAATCTGTGGCATTGAGCAGGATATTTCCTTTAGCCCGTCTTTTTATACCAGAGCAAAACATGTACATCATAACACTTCCAATCAGTTAAGATCAGAAACCACGAGAGCCACTGCCTGGTACTGCATTATTATTATTATTATTATTATTATTATTATTATTATTATTATTATTATTATTATTATTATTATTATTATTATTATTATTATTATTAAGGTGGTGGGTTGTTAGAATCTTTAGCACGCCAGGCAAAATGCGTAACAGTATTTCGTCCGTCTTTACGTTCTCAGTTGAAATTCCGTCGAGGTCGACTCTGCCTTTCATCGTTTTGGTGTCGATAAATTAAGTACCAGTTGCGTACCGGGTCGATCTTATCGACTGGCCTTCCCTCCCCCAAAATTTCGGGACTTGTGCCCACAGTAGAAAAGGTTATTATTATTATTATTATTTTATGTTTGATTTTTGTTTTGCATTTGTACAAGTTGGATCCAAGTTTCACCCAGAGACCTCAAGAGACAACAAGTTAGAAGTTCATGTAGGTGTTATGCCTAGGGTACCATATATTTGGATTTGTACAGTTTTGTTCAAGTGAATGTTTAAGAAACCATAAGAAAATTATGTGTTTGCTTTAAATATTATTATTATTATTATTATTATTATTATTATTATTATTATTATTATTATTATTATTATTATTATTATTATTACTATTACTTCATTGTTAAGGCGGCGAGTCGGCAGAACGCTGAGTACGGCTAGCAAAATGCTTACCGTCATTTCCCCCGTCTTTATGTTCTGAGTTCAAATTTCGCCAAGGTCGACGTGGCCTTCGTCCTTTCGGGCCCAATAAAATCACTACCATTTGGACACTAGGGATAGATGTAATCAATTAACCCTTTCCCCGAATTTGCTAGCATTGAGCCAAAATTTCAAACTATTATTATTATTACATTGTACGAGTTTAAACAGCATTTTCGTCAAAAATTAAACCAGCTATTTATATAAATTCTAATATTCAAAGTCTTGTCGGAATCGTAGTCGATGACTGTTGTTACCACCTGCGTGTACTTGTCCACATATTAATTACCAACATGACAGCTCAATGATTTTTCTCAGCATCAGTAATATGTTCATATGAACAGGAATATCTTTATGTTGTGGGAATATCTTTAAAGGAGTTGATATATAGTTATTTGATTTGCAACATGACCATCAAATTATATTCTAGTGTATTGAAGTATCAATAACACACAGGATAAAAAAAAGACTCAGATATACAATATATAGGGAAAGCAATAGATGATCCAAACACAAACTTCTTCTATCAGGGATGAGCTGCACCGAAACAACTTCTTTACTATGACACAGGCTATGAAGGCAACTCTTTCACTGAAACGTTAGGACATCGACAGACATTTTGCTCCAGTTCTTCCGTTCCTTTACGTTCTTCCTTCAAAACTTACCGAATTCATCTTTGCCTTTTGTACTTTCGAGATCGATGAAATACGAATTCCTGAATGTTGGTGGTGGGGGCACGAAGATGTTTGAGCTTTTGATAAAATGTGTTGCGATGTTACTGAAGCTCTTGAAAAGGAGCAGGCTGGCATTTTACTTTCTAAAATGTCTGCGGTGATTCTAGTACAAAACTTTTACACGACCACTTAGAAAGCGTATGTAAGATGTATATATATATATATATATATATATATATATATATATATATATATATATATATATAGAGAGAGAGAGAGAGAGAGAGAGAGAGAGAGAGAGAGAGAGAGAGAGTGAGAGAGAGAGAGAGAGACAGGAGTGGCTGTGTGATAAGTATCTTGCTTGCCAACCATATGGTTCCGGGTTCATTCCCACTGTGTGGCACCTTGGGCAAGTGTCTTCTACTATAGCCTCGGGCCGACGAAAGCCTTGTGAGTGAATTTGGTAGACGGAAACTGAAAGAAACCCGTCGTATATATATATATATATATATATATGTATATATATATA
>NC_142933.1:87762471-87767471 GCF_046866305.1 Octopus bimaculoides
TACACAGATGTGTACGCATACAAACATAAATACATATATATATATATATATATATATATTATATATATTCAGGTATATGTATATATATATATATATATATATATATATATATATATATATGTGTGTGTGTGTAAATCTATATGGGTGCATACATATATATAGGTATTTATGCTTACATAAATGCACACACATATATATGTATATATACCCTATTTATGGGTTTATTTTATGGTTTGTACACCAATGTTGTTTCTCTCTGCGATATATGACTATTTTAATTGCTCTATGTTTCTAAATATATTCGTGGGTCGATTTGCTTTCTTTGCTATGTCTTATGTGAGAATTTTAAATGCTGTATATTATTTCAGTTTGTGTCTGTATGTATGAGGTACGGTTCTGTTGTTGTTCGTAATTATGTTTTTTTCCGATGTTCTCGAAAACAGCACATCGTTGCTCGTTAAGAAAGGACACGGTAGATCCTATGACCGCGAGTCCGCTGCTCTAACCACTGAGACATTGCGCCTCCACTGTAAAAATATATTAACCAATCTAATATAGACATCATTACATTAACTTACGACTCGTTTCTTTAATATAGAGAAGTCCATTATATGTTTCATATGTCAAGAGAAGAATAAAGGCAGTGTAGCTATGATTTTGTCCGTGGAATTAGCCATCTTTAAAAAAAAAAATGAAATATTGAATTAATGTTAACAATGATATTTCGAATAGCACACGTTTCAATATAAGCTGAATTAACTTATGAGTCCGTGACTGCTTTTAAATGCGTGACTTTAAGATAAATGTGGTAAGGTGATTAAGAAATGGTTCGATACCAACAGGAGTAACTGCGGTTGTATTCCTTCTCATGCTAACCACAAACGTGAAAAAGAGTTCTCACGGCGTTACCTATTTTTATGTGTACCGGGTGGCTCGCTAAATCACCGGCCTCAGCTCAGATTTAATATATCTAATACAAAGACAGTTACATGCATGGCGGAAATATCAGTTAAACGTTTCTTTCCCGGTAGCGTTTTAAACACATTGCTTATTATTCCCATAAATCCTGCTAGACATTGTGAACGGCGCTACATTAAATTTCAAGTCGTTTGTTTAACCAGGCATGCAAAAATCAAAAGCTATATTGATATGTCTCCACTTATATATCGAGATCATATGTGTGTGAGCGTGTGTGTATGTGCGTGTGTACATGTGTGTGTTTGTGTGTGTGAATGGGTGGGTGTGTGTGTGTGTGTGTGTGTGTGTGTGTGTGTGTGTGTGTGTGTGTGCATGTTTGTGTGTGCGTGTGTGTTTGATTTCAAGTAAAGCTATATATATATAAAGACATTTTGTTTTTATATTTGGCTTGCAAAACTCTTGATGTGAACTCATACAACGTATTTTGTAGTGTCTCGGGAGGATCATTCTGCCAATGATAAACACACGCACCGTTTCTGTTTCACTTCTTTATTTTTCAACTGTTAACTATTTAAGCAATTAACTAATCGATTGTGTGACTAATCGTTCGGACAGTCACTCAATCAATAACCTTGGTTTGTCAAAGCCCTCTCGTCGTCATTCGAAACCTCATGAATATGCCCTCTCCTCCAGATAGAACTGAAACAGTTCTGGAGTGCAGAAGACTCATGATTGATGAGGTCTCCAAAAGGAGATGAAAGGACATTAATATATTTAAACGATTTAATGAGGAACAATTAATGAAACAATCAATTAATTAATTTGTTAGTTAACTAATTGATAATTGACAAATAAAGAAACAAAATATAACCAGAACGTGCTTTTAGTATTGATATATTAACCCTCCCGAGATACAACCAAATACACATAAAATCAGTTGAATATTAAATTGAAGATTACCTCAATACTTTACAGTAGAGTTTCATATTTGCCATATTCGTTTATATACACAAAAAGATTGATAGAGACTTCCGTATACACCCAGATACATACATACGTACGTACATTTGTTGTTGTTGGCACTCCGTCGCTTACGACGACGAGGGTTCCAGTTGATCCGATCAACGGAACAGCCTGCTCGTGAAATTAACGTGCAAGTGGCTGAGCACTCCACAGACACGTGTACCCTTAACGTAGTTCTCGGGGAGATTCAGTGAGACACAGAGTGTGACAAGGCTTGCCCTTTGAATTACAGGCACAACAGAAACACTCACAACGCCCGGTCTGGGAATCGAAACCGCGATCCTATGACCGCGAGTCCGCTGCCCTAACCACTGGGCCATTGCGCCTCCACACCTACGTACGTACATACATACATACATACATACATACATACATACATACATACATACATGCATACAAACACAAATAGCCTGTTGATGTTGAAATTCCAATGAAAGAATGTTAGCTCTAGGTTAGAAACCGGTTCTTTCTCTCTTGGCATGAAATCTTCAAATAAACTGAATAATGACATACATACATACATACATACATACATACATATATACATACATACATTCATACATACCATACACACATACATATATGATGGCCGCAAACTCGTGTTCGAGTATTGCCATCGTCTGATCGAAAGTCTCAGATATGCGACTGGTACGACCAGCCATTTTTGTGACAGTTCTTTTATTTCAAGCGATGCCTGTGCATGATGATCTTTTATAATGGGGAAAGTATTTGTACGAATCCAATCCCATTCTCTAAACATAGACAACGTAAACTCGAAAAGAAGAACTAGTCTACACTATCGAATATTGTCAGTGTCGCAGTTTTTTTCTCGGAGTTTCCCTCTCCTAGAGACATGTGACAACAACAGAGGATCCTCCCACTCTCAGTGGGCCAACTGCACGTCTGGACACCAATCCAGGTATTTCCACGTCCCCGCGCTTACATATATACATGCATACATACACACGGACACGTATGGTCTGACTGCTCATGAGATCTTCCGCCCTTAGACAAGTCTTATTTTTCGTCCTGCAGAGTTTACAACAATCACCCTTCTCGTCAAGATTGATGGAGTTACCATCTTAGTCGCCGACGACCCGATAATACATACATACATACATACATACATATGATATTTAATGTACAAATACATGTGGTAGTGTGCTTTTTTATGTTCCATTCAATTAGCCACCCTTTTTTTTGTATTCGTTTTCGTTTTTTTATCGTTTGTCTTACGTGTTTTTTTTTATCTAATTTTTGGTCGAAAATCATGGATTGCAGATATGTGTCGCAATTGCATAAGAATACAATTGATGGATGCATAATAAAAAACATTCTTACAACAATTAATTCTGAGTCGGCTTTACTTTGTTCAATGCAGAAGAAATACAATCGGGGAATATTTGAAATGGACAGTTAATTCAGTTTAAATGACATGTATGATAGAAAAAGGTAACATCCAGTTATTCAGAATAGTGTTGCGGTGTTGTGTTGGGTGCGAAAAATCATATACGACTTATAATGAAGTCGGTATGAAAAGTGAACACGACGTAAGGAATGATGGTGGTTATTGAACCAGCACTTGGATGTGAATCGAAGATTTTTACATGTCGATTTGTATTATGTCTCATTTCCAAAAATATAAGATCAATCACTTTTGAGTGGATTTCATTCTTCTTTGTATTTTTTTCTTGCTGGATTTTTTTTGTTTTGGTTTTTTTTTTTTTTGTATCCCTGCATAGCCGAATGCACATTTTTAATCACGTTTCAGCTACAATCAGTGTTTGTAACGCCTTTGTGTAAAATTGCCAAAGCAGCTCACAATTAAAGTGAATGCCACTGTCAGTTTCTTCTTTAACTTCGATCGACTTTTGGGTTATTCTTTCTAACGTTTCCTCATCTTCTCAATCACATGTAAAGCACTTTGAACATCTCCTACATGAAATCCTAATAACTATTCAACGTATTCAAACTCCGATCTTCAAATCACATTTTTTTAAATCTCTCTTTTTTTCCCTTTTTCATTAACAAAAAGAAGCCTCATATTTTTTCCTTTTTATAGATCACTTATGAAATTATAAAACTGAAAGCTAGTATGCCATCCGCTTCTTTCTTTCAGATATCTATTCATATTTCATCCACAGACTACGTTCATATTCCTTGAGAACATGTTATAAGAAAATATTATTGTAAGATATCGCATATGGAAATGTTATTATAATTCTTTAGCATTTTTTTTCTTCTGAGATTTTAAGTGAAATTCTGAAAGTCTGTGGAAGCTTAAATATTAAATCGAATCCTTGATTCCGAGGCGGTAGAATTTTGTGTTTATATTGGTTTCAAATTTAGGCACATGAACTGGAATTTTAGAAGAGGGGTCTAGTCGATTGCATCGAAACCCCCCTCCCCCGATGCTCAACTGGTATTTATTTTAGTGACTCCGAAGAGATGAAGAGCAAAGCCGACTTCGATAGAATTTGAACTCTGACCCTAAAGACATAGCAAACTATCACTAAGCATTTAACTCGGCATGCTAACCATTGTGCCAACTCACCGTCCTTATATATTTCAATATCGATTTCAAATGTTGGTACAAGGTCAGTAATTTCGGGTGGGAGTCGGGTAAGTCGATTACCTCAACCCTAGTGCCCATTTGGTACTTATTTTATCTACCCCGACAGGTTGAAAGGCAATTTCGACCTCGGCGAAATTTGAACGCAGAACGAAGAGACTAACGAAATGCCACTTCACGCGCTAACGATTCTGTCAGTTCGCTGCCTTTATATATATATATATATTATTGTATTTCGAGATAGTAATTTTTCTTTTGCCAATAAACACGTGCACTATATATATCTTTTACTTCAGTCATTTGTTACTGTTCTTATTTTATCATTTTAAGTCGTGTCCATTGTCCGGAAATCTTTAGTCACACATCTGTGACCTCTTAAATGACACTTTTCGCTTTCGTGTGTGTTCTTGCTCCACTTACTCCATTCTTTTAGTTTCTCTTTTTTTTTTTGTTAAGATGTGTATCGTTATGTATCTTTTTAATACTG
>NC_142933.1:87772471-87777471 GCF_046866305.1 Octopus bimaculoides
TGTGGAAATGGGTTGCGACATCTCAGGTGCCAAGCAGTATCGGCCTTTGCCTTTCCCCTGGATAACACTGGTGGCGTGGAGAGGGGAGGCCGGTATGCATGGGTGAATGCTGGTCTTCCATAAACAACCTTGCCCGGACTTGTGCTAGGGAGGGTAACTTTCTAGGTGCAATCCCATGGTCAGTCATGACCGAAGGGGGTCTTTAAAATAATTTTCTATATAAATATAGGCGCAGGAGTGGCTGTGTGGTAAGTAGCTTCCTTACCAACCACATGGTTCCGGGTTCGGTCCCACTGCGTGGCACCTTGGGCAAGTGTCTTCTACTATAGCGTCAGGCCGACCAAAGCGTTATGAGTGGATTTGGTAGACAGAAACTGAAAGAAGCCCGTCGTATATATGTATATGTGTGTATATATATACATATATATATATATATATATATATATATATATATATATATGTATGTGTGTGTGTGTGTGTGTGTGTGTGTGTGTGTGTGTGTGTGTGTGTGTCTCCCCCAACATCGCTTAACAACCGATGCTGGTGTGTTTACGTCCCCGTAACATAGCAGTTCGGCAAATGTGACGGATAGAATAAGTACTAGGCTTACAAAGAATAAGTTCTGGGATCGATTTGCTCGACTAAAAGCGGTGCTCCAGCATGGCCGCAGTCAAATGACTGAAACAAGTAAAAGATGTTCCTATTATAAGCAGAAGACCTGAAATTTAGGGGAAGGGGGCTAGTCGATTACATCGACCCCAGTGTTCAAATGGCACATATTTTACAGACTCCGAAAGGATGAAAGGTAAAGTCGAGTTTGGCGCAATTTCAACTCGAAACGAATAGACGGACGAAACGGCGCCAAGCCTTAACAATTCTGCCAGTTCATCGCCTTCAAATATACATAAAATAATGGCATTCCTATAATTCCAAAACCATACACACAATCGATTCAAAAGAGCTGCTACAAATCTTCGCAAAACCTACTTCAAATCCTGCATTACTATCTTACAATGTATATATGTGTGTATGTATCAGTACATGCACTCACGCATATAATCATACATACACAATACTGTATGTTTAAAGTTAATAATCTAGACCATTTTACAATTTTAAGATATCGGGTAGGTGTGTGTGTGTGTGTGTGTGTGTGTGTGCGCGCGTGTGTGCGTGCGCGTGTGTGTGTATGTGTTCATATGACAGTCAAAAAAAGTACAATCGCAAAAATAATTAGCGTTCTAAATAACACCGTGTAAACTTTCAGTTAAAAATGCATAAACATGAAGTAAAACGTTATGAATAGTTCTTCATTGGTGATGAGCAAACGACGCTAATTTTTTGGTTTCATTCTCAGAATAAATGGTTAATTACTATTTACAACGTCTTCACGTACGGCAGTTAGTACATTACTTTTAAATATATTTAAATCCATATTTAAATTTATGTAAATATATGCCATGTGCTCCGATGAGTTATTTCCTTTGGTTAGTTTTATATATATTTTTTTTTATTATGCAAATTAATCTAGTCAAAAATTATTTGTAATTCCCTTTCTATATTCCAGAATTACTATCAACTAACTGACCGACAGGATTATTTAAACTATAAATGCTGATGACGTCTAATAGATCGAAACATAAACATCCTTGGCCGTTGCCAGGAATCAAAATTGAATTGTCCTTCTCCTAAACATATAAATTAATTTTGAAAGATTAATTACTAACTTCATTAAAAATTGCTAATCATTGCTGTTAGTTTTTATTTTCTTTTACCAGTTATGAACGATATTTTCATTTAATTAAAGAATATTTTGGCGCACATCATTAAACTTTAGCGTAATTATCCAGATTTTTACGTCCCTTGGCTCACTTTTTCACTTATTCAGAATTATTAATGACAGGGGTCAGCAATATATGTCTATATATATATATAATTTTTTGCTTGTTTCATTAGACTACGGCCATACTGAGGCACCACCATGAACAATTTGTTTTAGTGGAATGAATCGACCTCAGTACTTACCTTTTATTAAGCCTTGTATTTATTATATCGGATTCTTTTACCGAACCGCCAGGTTACGGGGACGTAAACACACCAATATTAGTTGTCAAAAAGACACACATACACACACACAACACATACTTGTATGAATAAACATATATACTACAGGTTTCTTTCAATTTCCGTCAACCGAATCCACTCACAAGTCTTTGGTCGGCCCAAGGCTATAGTAGAGGACATTTACCCAAGGTGGCACGCGGTGGGATTGAACCCGGGACCATGTGGTTGAGAATTAAGCTTCTTACCACACAGCCACGCATATACATACAAATATATATATATATATATATATATATATATATATATATATATATATATATATATATATATATATATATATATATATATATATATATATATATATATATATATATATATATATATATATATATATATATATATATATATATATATATATATATATATATATATATGTATATATATATATATATATATATATATATATATATATATATATATATATATATATATATATATATATATATATATATATATATATATATATATATATATATGTTAATTCTCTAAATGAAGTATTAACAGTAACTGCACGATAAAGTGTAGTATATTGCCACTTAAGTGTGGCTGACCCCTAGGGGTGGATGTTACTGTTGCTTTTAGCCCCAGGAGGACATCTCCTCCAGCTGGCTTATCGACACACGACTGTGTCCTGTTTGCCAAGGGTAGTTATCCCTCTCACCAACATCTGCAGCACGAACGTATCCGGATTTCAGGGTTATTTCCCTTCGTCGGCGTTCGACAGCTGATGACCTTGGTGAGAGACAAAAACCTGGCAATCTTATATCTTCTTTTCAAGTGAAATTCTTCACTGATATCGAAAAGGTGAAAACAAGCAATGTTAATTCTCTAAATGAAGTATTAACAGTAACTGCACGATAAAGTGTAGTATATTGCCACAAGCTAGCTGGAGGAGATGTCCTCCTGGGGCTAAAAGCAACAGTAACATCCACCCCTAGGGGTCAGCCACACTTAAGTGGCAATATACTACACTTTATATATATATATATATATATATATATATATATATATATATATATATATATGTATATGTATATATGTATATATATATATATATATATATATATATATATATATATATATATATATATATATATATATATATATATATATATATATATATATCAACAACGAAACTACCTGCTTGAATTAACGGCTAACTGAGCCTTTCAGAAATATTTTCCCTCTAGAATAAATATTCTCAGGCACAACAATCACCATGATACAGTGTACTAAGGCTTCAACACAGTTTTCACCTATACCAATAATTTCGCTCAGAAAAGAATTCTATGCCTCATAGTGCGATTGATCCCGGGATCTCGCAGTTACGAAGCGAACTTGTAAGCCATTCCGTCACTCTGCTGCTCCTATATTTAACTATGTATGTATGTAAGTATAAATGTGTTTGTGTGCGTATATATATATATGTATGTATGTATGTATGTATATATATATATATGTAAATATATATATATATACACATGTATATATAGGCACACACATACATACACATAATTACATGCATGCCTATATACACAAGGAGCAAATGGAAATATGAGTTATAGAGAGAAATATATAATGTTAATGTCGTCATTGCTGGTGTGAATACGCAATAGTATGAATATATTTATGATCAACTTTTGTATGTGCCACAGCAATAGCAATTTACTACGTACGTTTGTATTTAAACATCTGTAATATTAAATATTTCAAAGCGGGGGCAGATTTGAAACGACATGCCGCTGAGATCTGCGTGTTTACATTATATGTGTGTGTGTGTGTGTATGTATGTGTGTGTGTGCATGAATGTATGTATATTTATATATGCATATATATATATATATATATATATATATATATATATATATATACGTATATACACACACACACATATGTATACGTGTCTGTGTGCATATACTTACGTACATAAATATGTGTACGTGTGTATGTTGAAAGCGAGAGTGAGATACAGAGAGAAAGAATTTGAATGTTGTATGCTAGGTGTATATATATATATATATATATATATATATATATATATACAGGGTGGGAAAATGTTTTAAGTAATGATTTACGTAATATAACATAAAAGGGGAATAGGACAAGGAGATGAAAATGAAGGGGAAAGACCGAGAGGAAAACCAGACAACTGTGACTGATAGTAAAATAAACGAGGAGGTGCAGGAAGAGGTGAGAGGCAAGAAATTACTGCGAAGGAGGAAGAAACCGAAAGTGAAAGTATATTGCGCGAAAGCTGTAATGCGAGAGTGAGGGTTAAGAGGAAATTTAGTCTGTGATAGAGAGGAAGTGTATGTTTGAGAGAGAGTGGGGTGAGGAGATAAAGAGAAATGAAGGGAAAGATTATGAGAAGTACTCAAAACTAAAGAAGAAATGAAAGTAATATAGAGTGGGATGTAGTTACCAATAGAGAGAGAAGGGAGAGAGATGAGGCTGCATTTGGAAGAAGGTGAAAGACAACTTGAGCTAGGATATAAGAGAGTGAAAGATTTATCAGGAGTGAGTGAGTGAGTGAGTGAGTGAGTGAGAGAGTGAAACTGTAAGAATGAGGTTGAGACGTACTAAGCAAGAATTGTGGAAGAGGAGAGATAAAAAGGGGGAAAAATGGGAGTGAGATTTTAGAGAGCAATGAAGAGAGATGGGGGGAGTGAACGAGTATAAAGGAGAGAGTAGCAGCGAGAGAGAAAGTGGTAAGGTGTTAAAGCGAGCACGAAAAATAGAAAGGTACAGAGATGTAATGTGAGATTGGGAATGTAAGAGGTAGAGAGAGCAAGAGAGAGAGGGATTGAGAAAGAGAGATGGAGAAAGAGAAGGAGAGCAAGAATGAAATAATAATTCATATTTCTTTGAAATAATGA
>NC_142933.1:87787471-87812471 GCF_046866305.1 Octopus bimaculoides
TATAGTGAACAACTGAAGGAAGTTAATCCGTCAGTTAGAGACTTTTTTCCTGTAAGTACATAATATTTTGAACTCTAAATATTCAATATTTGATGCACAGAAACACATACGATTTTCCTCTGATATTTGCATAACGAATGCACAAATTGTCTCTTTGATGTTGCCACAAATTTAATAACATTTTTTTAAAAAACTAATAAATGCATATTACCTAACAGAGAAACAACACAAGCATAACTTCATTAAATACACATAAGACCCAGTGGTAGTACATTCATTACTGAACAAGGACACTAAGGTACCATATTTATTTGTTAACTGGCACAATATGGCTAACTCGTACGCGTGGAAATGTTCAATGTGTCTGCCAAAATAAATAAATAAAAGTATAGACAGACTACAGACGGCTAAAACATTGACTTTACTCAAAAAAAAATTATGTCAGACGGTTCATCATATAATATCTTTGTCTCACTTTAACTCCTAAGCTGCTATAGAGATCGTGAAAGTAAATAAACGAAACAAAAATTTATTGAAATATAACGAGTCTATTATCTGGTCAAAAACATACACTGGAATACTCATAAACATTTTCTCAGCATGTCTTCAAGTGACGATCAAAATTATCTATGACTGCCATAATTTGCCTTTGATTCAGTAGCCGTTGACATGTAATCTCGCTACAACTGATCCACCTACACAGTTTAGTGACTCATTTTTTTTTCTATACACTCTGTCATAGTGGTATTGTGTTGTAATAAAATACGCCATCAGACACGAAAACAAAAATAATTCCGAAGACGGAAAAGAAATTAATAAACGAAACTCTCTGACAAGAAGCCTAGAATTATATCAGCGACGATAAAAACCTCACAAGCCTGCTGCCACCACATAAATAACAAGGAAACTTTGCCCACTGCAGGTACTCACTGCCAATATTTTGTCTCAACGAATAATGTTTATTTACTTGGCTACTTCTAAAGAAAGGTTAAATGATGTAAAACGAAACGCTGACATATACATTCAGAGGAAAGGCGCCAGTTAACATATTTACAGTAGATAAATGAATTAAATATAATCTAAGGCTTGATTATTCTCCTCTATATTAGCATACGGACAAACCAGATACACAGTCATTTCACAAAAAGCAAGCAGACAACTCAAACAAAATCCTTTTAAAAATACTGTAACATCGACTTAGCTACGGAAAGAGCCACGAGGAAATATTTTACATGGTTGATGTACTTGCAATGTGGAGGCGCAATGGCCCAGTGGTTAGGGTAGTGGACCCGCGGTCATAGGATCGCGGTTTCGATTTCCAGACCGGGCGTTGTGAGTGTTTATTGAGCGAAAACACCTAAAGCTCCACGAGGCTCCGGCAGGGGATGGTGGCGAACACTTCTGTACTCTTCCACCACAACTTTCTCTCACTCTTTCTTCCTATTTCTGTTGTGCCTGTAATTCAAAGGGTCAGCCTTGTCACACTGTGTCACGCTGAATATCCCCGAGAACTACGTTAAGGGTACACGTGTCTGTGAAGTGCTCAGCCACTTGTGTGTTAATTTTACGAGCAGGCTGTTCCGCTGATCGGATCAACTGGAACCCTCGACGACGTAAGCGACGGGGTGCCAACAATAACAACAACAACAACGATGTACTTGCTAGCAATAGCAGCAAAATTTCCTTTCAATTGCATCCTATCGCCTTGAAGAAGTGAATATATACCACGATACTTCAAGAACAGCAGGATGTTTTGGATAAAACATTAACCATCATACGCATGCTCTATCAGGCTTGACAGACTGTAACAGCAAATACGGAACAAGTAATTCCCGGAATACTTACGGAGACAAATACTATACTGTACATTCTGCAACTAATTTAACGATACATTGCATCAAGTATACCATAACCACGTTATTAATTCTTTAGAATGTCCAAGGCATCTACAGTCGAAGGAACTGATACAAAATTTCATCAAACCGCGTCGTTAGAGTATCAGATAAATTTCTATGTAGTAATCGTTTGTGAGCTCTGAGTTCAAATCTCATCACGGTCAACATTGTTCTTCATTTTTTTCCGAGTCAACATATAAATTATAATTTCTGTACATTTTTCCAATTATTTTTCTTCCTCTCTTGTCTGTCATTCTGGGGGAAAAAATGGAAAATGCCTTAAGGCACAAAAGAAATTTGCTTTAAACTTGTTAAAATAATATTCGAAGTAGTTTATTTGATCGGAAATATAATTTCGAAGTGTTCATGATGTCATAATGAGGATCAGATCAAATATTTTACAATCAAATACAAAGTAGAAACTTTTCAAATATAAACCAGAGATGATTTTTAAAATGAGAATATCTTAAATAAACTCGACTGCTCTCACAAACGAGAATACTAAAAATGAGCCCGACCGCTCTCAAACATTAAGTAAAAAAAAAAAAACAGGAAAAATAATCCAGAATCCTTGTACGGTACAGGATCGATCGATCCCAAAATTTATTCAGTTTGTGCCAGTCACGAGACCAAATATCCAGCGGTTCTTGAGATACCTTGTTCACAGACAAAGAAACAAGCAAACACGACTGGAAACACTACCTCCACCTTCACTAAGGCGGAGGCAATAAAATTGAAGTATACATAAAAAGATATCATCTTCTATCTTACTGATAGTTTTGTTTCATTTTGTATGGAGACACCAAAATCATTTACATGCTTAGGGCCTGCGTATGCTCAACCAGCATCCCTGTAACTCCAACAAGAAGTCAATGGCTCAACACATGACGAAGCACACAACATGTAATCGCAATTGTTTAAACAGAAGTATGTCTTTGGTCAGAAAAAACAATGCATCCAAGTCCACTTTCACCAGGTTTTACAATTAATTGATCAGATCAACGATTCATAGATCACGTTGCAATAGTTCTGTATCTCCTGAGTGATCTCTCTATGTGAGTGCGCCTTGAGCCTTATAGGATGTTCTGTGAGTTACTCATAATCTGTGCGGCATACAACTTTATATGGCGGCATGTTTATATTCAATTTATGCTATGTCAGCTATCGACTTTCGGACTCAATTTCTTATCTTTAATCTTTTACTTGTTTCAATCATTGCACTGCAACCATGCTGGGGCACCATCTTCAAAGGTTTAGTTGACTCTAGTACTAATTTTTTTAAAGCCTGGTACATATCTTATTGATCTCTTTTTGGCGAACCGCTAAGTTACGGGGACATAAACAAACCCAATTGTCAGGTATATATCTTCATATATCTTTTACTCTTTTACTTGTTTCAGTCATTTGACTGTGGCCATGCTGGAGTACCGCCTTTAGTCGAGCAAATCGACCACAGGACTTATTCTTTGTAAGCCTAGTACTTATTCTATCGGTCTACTTTGCCGAACCGCTACGTTACGGGAACGTAAACACACCACCATCGATTGTCAAGTGATGTTGGGTATATATATATATATATATATATATATATATATATATATATATATATACACATATATACGACAGGCTTCTTTCAGTTTCCGTCTACCAAATCCACTCACAAGGCTTTGATCGGCCCGAGGCTATAGTAGAAGACACTTGCCCAAGGTGCCACGCAGTGGGACTGAACCCGGAACCATAGGGTTCGTAAGCAAGCTACTTACCACACAGTCACTCCTACGTCTACACGATGTGCTTCTTACAGTTTCCGTGTACCAAATCTATTCACAAGGCTTTGGTCGACCCGGGGCTATGTTAGGTGACACTTGCCTAAGATTCCACACAGTGGGACTGAACCCAGCACCACGTGGCTGGGAAGAAAGCTTCTTACCACACAGCCACGTCTGAGCCTATCGTAGTTGTCCCTTATGGCACTTGGGTTTCAGAATCTTTTGACAAATATAAGGAAATTTCTCTGAGATGCAGAAATATACATCAACATCTTCCTCATTAGGGACATGAACTTTCTGAGAGTAGAGTAGATTGCATAATACATCATTTCGAGAATTTTATTTACAAATTGAACGGAAATGTTGGCAAGAATTAAGACTACCTAAAACATTTTTATATAACAACTTTATGTATTAACTATACACAAATGTAACGATATACCTTACATCTACGGACAATACAGATGTGTTAGATCATAACCATATCTTCTTTCGCAGACCATAATATTTATATAGCTCCCTATGTTTGATAGAGGAATACGTTCGAAATCCGAAATCGCAAAAATGCAAGTTTACATTCTCAGAAATTAACTTCCACAAAGCTGACTTCGAGATAACTGATGCTAAACAGCGAGAAATATATTAGAGTGATAATTTCAAAGAACTTCGCCTGGAGAGAAAGAGAGAGAGAAAAAAAAAATAGAATTTTTGTAGTCAGATTTACCGAAATCTGTCAAATATTATCCTTCGCGTAAGCGTTTAAAAATACAATAAAATACAACCGCACTATCCCCATAAAATAGACGAATTCCCATGAGGACACAATCGTATAATGCTTGAAGGAGCGATAAAACAAATGATTCATGAAGGTGGCAAAAGAGTGCTGATAAGCAACAGTAGACTCGTATCACTTAAATCACATTTTTTCCCAAAGTTCTCAAGAGATTTATGTATAGAAGATAACAGGCGTTTCAAAAATTCCCAGAACGATTTCCATCCCCGAAAGAAACTTCTTGACACTTATCTAGTGAAATCCTGAAGAGTTTATTTCCTAGACCAGCGGTTTTCAAACGTATTCTGTTAGAGAACCTTAACAAGACATTCGAAAAAGTCATGAATATATCTTGACTGCGGTCATGCTGGAGCACCGCCTTTTATATTTCACAGACAACTGCAAACACCTAATTCTCACATGATATTAAATGAAAGAAAACTCTATTTTTGTATGTGTGTGTGTGTCTGTGTGTGTGTATGGGGGGGTTTACTCACTGGTCAGTGGCCATGCTGGGGCATCACCTAGTCGATCAAACCAATCACAACACTACTGTTTTTTTTTTTGTATTCTTGTATTTTTTGAAAGTGAATAATTCATAGAGGTGCAACGAAGCCAAAATCACCACTGAAGCTTTGGTACAAGCAGAAAGATGCACAACACACACACACACACACACACACACACACACACACACACACACACACATACACACACACACATACATACATACACACACACACATACATACATACATACATACATACATACATACATACATACATACATACATACACAGGTGTGGCTATGTGGTAAGAAGCTTGCTTACCAACTACGTGGCTCCGGGTTCTGTCCTACTGCGTGGGACGTTGGGCAAGTGTCTTCTACTATAGCCTCGGGCCGACCAGAGCCTTGTGAGTGGATTTGGTAGACAGAAACTAAAAGAAGCCCATCGTATATATATATATATATATATATATATATATATATATAAATTTGTGTGTGTGTGTGTGTGCCTTTGTTTCTGTAGTTGTTCCCCACCACCACCACCACCACTTGACAACCGATGTCAGTGTGTTTACGTCTCCGTAAATCGTTCAAGGCGGTGCGCCAGCATGGCTGCAGTTAAAATAACTGAAGCAAGTATAAGAATAAACGGACAAAAGAATATATCAAACACACACACACATACACACATACACACACACACAATGCAGACTTTACGCTTAAAGTGCACCAGTATTTCTTTATTCAACTCCAAGCTACACAAAGAAGGAAACAAAGCCGCTAGTTCCACGCGAGTGTGATCTGGTGCTATTTCCAGCTGGTCGAAGACCGCATGCAAGCTACAAGGTATTATTTACCGGCACGTGGTTTCTTTCATCCAATCAGCAATCATAACCGTCATTTCGTCATTGTAGACTCACTCGTCAACAATGTTACTCCATCATAGACTGTCCTTCATTAATTTTTCGCGGGAAAGTCCATCGCTGCTGCTGCTGCTGTTGTTTTCATAGTTGTGTCTACTGCTACTACTGCGGCTGCTGCTGCTTCTGTTATTGTTTTTATAGTTGTGTCTACTGCTACTGCTACTGCTGCTGCTGTTCTCGTTATTGTTTCTGCTGTTGTAGTTATTTCTGCTGATCTTGTTGCTGCTGCTGATGATGATGATGAGGAGGAGGAGGGGGAGGAGGAGGAGGAGGCGGATGACGACGATGATGATGATTGTACCATTACTGTTGTTGTCGCTGTTGTTGATATTGCTGCTGCTGCTGCTGCTGTTGTTTTGTTATTGTTGTTATTATTGTTGTTGTTGTTGTTGTTGTTGTTATTGCTGCTGCTGTTGCTGCTGCTGCAGTTTATGTTGTAGACACTGCTGATATTGACTATGACTCCTACCGCTGCTGCTGCTGCTGTTACTACTATTACCACTGCTGCTGCTGTTGCTGCTTTCATAGCGGTTACCGGTCCTGTTTGCTGCTGAAATTGCTGCGGTATTTGCTGATGCTGATGAGGCTGGGATGCTGACGCTGATCTCATTGCTGCTGTTGTTTGTGACCTCCTGAGAGCTCTACTGCTGCTGTTACTGTTGGATTTACTGCTTCTGCTGCTGCTGCCGTTGCTGCTGATGCTGATGCTGGCGTTGCTGCTGCAGCTGGCTTTGCTGCTGCTGCCGGCTTTGCTGCTGCTGGCTTTGCTGCTGCTGCTGCTGTCTTTGCCGCTGCTGCTGCCGGCTTTGCTGCTGCTGCCGGCTTTGCTGCTGCTGGCTTTGCTGCTGCTGCTGCTGTCTTTGCCGCTGCTGCTGCCGGCTTTGCTGCTGCTGCTGCTGGCTTTGCTGCTGCTAATGATGGCTTACCTACTGCTGCTGCTGCTGCTGATGGCTTTCCTGCTGCTGCTGCTGTCTTTGCCGCTGCTGCTGCCGGCTTTGCTGCTGCTGGCTTTGCTGCTGCTGCTGCTGTCTTTGCCGCTGCTGCTGCCGGCTTTGCTGCTGCTGGCTTTGCTGCTGCTGCTGCTGTCTTTGCCGCTGCTGCTGCCGGCTTTGCTGTTGCTGCTGCTGCCGGCTTTGCTGCTGCTAATGATGGCTTACCTACTGCTGCTGCTGCTGATGGCTTTCCTGCTGCTGCTGCTACTGGTGGCTTTACTACTGCAGACGGCTTTGCTGCTGCTGCTGCTGCTGCTATTGTTGGCTGTCTTTACTGCTACTGCTGCTGCTTCTGGTAGCTTTACAACTGCTTTCCTGCTGCTGCTGCTGGATTTAATGTTGTTGCTGATGCTGGCTTTGCTGATGCTGCTGGCTTTACTGCTGCGGTTGCTGCTGGCTTTGCGCCACCACGATTACAGCCTGGAAAGAAGAGTGAGGTGGTGAGGAGATTTGACACAATAACTCTGGTATTTCAATGATTTTTATTTTGTCACACTCTCCTACCGACCGGTAGGCCGGCCTCCAGAAGTATAAAGGCCAAAATTCACTTCGTCGGGATTTGGCTGTGTGGTAAGTAGCTTGCTTACCAACCACATGATTCTGGGTTCAGTCCCAATGCGTGGCACCTTGGGCAAGTGTCTTCTACTATAGCCTCGGGCCGACCAAAGCTTTGTGAGTGGATTTGGTACACGGAAACTGAAAGAAGCCCGTCGTATATATGTATATATATATTTATATATATGTATGTTTGCGTATATTTTTATTTTTCTGTGTTTGTCCCCTCAACATCGCTTGACAATGTTGGTGTGTTTACGTCCCCGTAACTTAGCGGTTCGGCAAAAGAGCCCGATAGAATAAGTACTATGCTTATAAAGAGTAAATCCTGGGGTCGATTTGCTCGACTAAAGGCGGTGCACCAGCATGGCCGCAGTCAAATAACAAACGAATAAAAGTGTAAGTGTAAAGTGTAAATATTTTAAGTCATTTTTCTCCAATACTCAACCAGATACTTAATGTTGTTGTTGTTGTTGTTAGCACTCCGTCGCTTACGACGTTGAGGGTTCCAGTTGATCCGATCAACGGAACAGCCTGCTCATCAAATTAACGTGCAAGTGGCTGAGCACTCCACAGACACGTGTACCCTTAACGTAGTTCTCGGGGATATTCAGCGTGACACAGAGTATTATGACAAGGCTGACCCTTTGAATTACTGGCACAACAGAAACAGGAAGTAAGAGTGAGAGAAGGTTGTGGTGAAAGAGTACAGCAGGGTTCACCACCATCCCCTGCTGGAGCCTCGTGGAGCTTTATGTGTTTTCGCTCAATAAACACTCACATCGCCCGGTCTGGGAATCGAAGCCGCGATCGTATGACCGAGAGTCCGCTGCCCTAACCACTGGGCCATTGCGCCTCCACTAGATACTTAATACTAATGACAATAACAGGAAAAAAAATTAAAAAAAGCTTTTGTTTGAGATGCTGAAATAGATGGTGAAATTTGTACACAGGAGGTAAAGCGTTGCAAGTTATTTTAGTGACAGGTCAATCGTTATTGCGAAGTAGAGATAGCGCTATTGCTCAGCATATGAAAATGGCAAACCGATCTCTCTTGAAACACACGATATTGATTAAAAACATAAAAGGAGCATATTGGATTTCTTTGCGCCAAGATGCATCTTATCTGAAAAATATCAGACGTGATGGTCACAGATAGAATAACTAGGTTTGCGTTCAGAGTCATCGGCTTCCTGCTAAAGCTACAACTTTCATTTCTCTCTCACTCACACTCTCTCTCTCTCTCTCACTCTCTCTCTCTCTCTCTCACACTCTCTCTCTCACTCTCTATCTCTCTCTCTCTCACTCTCTCTCTCTCTCTCACTCTCTCTATCTATCTATCTATCTATCTATTTATCTATCTCTATCTATCTATCTCTATCTGTCCCTCTCACTCTATCTTTCTGCTCCTCTCTTTTTCTCTATCTATCTCTATCTATCTCTCTATCTTTATCTCTCCCTCTCCCTCTATCTTTCTCTCCATCCTTTTCTCTCTCTCTCTCTCTCTCTCTCTCTCTTTCTCTCTCTCTCTCTCTCTCTCTCTCTCTTTCTTTCTCTCTCTCTCTCTCTTCCTCTCTCTGTGACGAAGCACATTGATCCGAAACGTCGATTACTTCACTCCTTGTGGCAATTGAATATATCAATTTAATCTACGAGGGTTAGCATATAGTAGACCAGTGCTGGACGTATCCCTCTTCATGGCTGAATGCTTTCGCTTGTACTACTACTAAGACAACTGCTACGGTAACACAGCTACGCTAATTTGACACTGTACAGGAGCTTTTTCAGTTTCAATACTCATGCTTTCCAGAAGTGAAGAAACAGAACAAAGTGAAGGTCACTTGCCCATCAATACAACGTCCTACTCGAACCGAGAAACGCACCCATAACCAGCCAAACATTAGTCTGCGTGCCTTCTAAATATTATCATTTTATCAATTATTTTGAAGAGGGTCTAACCAAACAGATCGATTCCTGTACTTATTTATTAAGTCTGGTGCCTTATTTTATTGGTGTCTTTGCCGAACCGCTAACTTCTGGGAACGTAAACAAACCAGCGATAGGGAGAAAGACACACATATACGCATACACGCTCGGACGCACGCACGCACAATGCATACATATATTCAATGGACTTCTTTCAGTTTCTGTCTACCAGCTTCCCGCACAAAGCTTTGGTTGTCTCGGGGCTATTGTAGAAGATACTTGCCTAAGGTGTCTTGCAGTGGGACTGAACCATAAACCTCAAGGACGGGAAACAACCTTCTAACCACACTTATTCAACTTACTTTTTATTCTCTTTTTATTTCTAATACAGTAGATTCTCTTTAGGAGGCTAATTGGCTGGTATTTCTAGCAAATTGAGCGACCATGTATAGGCCTGCTAGTTGGCTGGTAGTATTGATGTATATGGAGCCTGAAAGATGATGAATGACGGTTGGGCGGGTAGAATATTAGTGTGTGGTTGTGGTGAGAGGGAGGGAGGGAACTACCAGTTCTCGTGGTGCAGATATCGATGGACATATCTGTTAAAACAAAACGAATAAGTAAAATAAAAATAAAACACAAAAATAATACTAATAAGCGTAAAACAAAACAAAACTAAAGAAACAGAAACAAAAACAATAGAAAACTCCAACCCTAACGGTTCAGTGGACACAGTTCATTTCATCCACCACACCTTCGTTCGACATTCGCCCGAGCGATAATCGGCTTTGTCTATTTAGCACGCATGCGTAATCAGTAACGGCTGGATGACGACAAGGCTGTGACGTTGGCCTTGCTGTCTGGCGTGATTCAGAGACAGTGGTGTTTGAGAGATCGTTGATATTTCTCATGTATGACTCTAACGATATGGCATTTTGTTATTAATATTTTTGCTATTTTTTTCTTTAAATGTGTCTATTTCATTGTTTCATTGATTTTCTTTTTCTCTGTCTGACGTTTTGTGTCTGTCAAATATGAAAAAAAAAAAAAAACTATTCGTTTTGTAACTTCCTATTTTTTTTTCGGTATTTTTCTACTATTTTCGTTGTTTACTTCCCGTTTCCGTATTATTATTATTGTCCTCATCATCATCGTCATCATTATCATCATCATCATCACCATCAGTAGTAGTAGTAGTAGTAGTAGTAGTAGTTTGTATTAATAATTTTTTTTTTTTGTTGTGTGTGTTTGCATTATTTTTGTAAATATTCTTACTTTTGTCCATTTTAGTATTTGCCATTGATAAGCAAATACAAACGAAGACACAACATACACATATACAGGCACAGACACAGACACAAGCATACACACACGTATATACATGTACATCTAAATACTTACATGTATATGTGTGCGTATATGTATCATATACGTGTCGTCATCATCCTTCCACATGATCAGTCCACTGTATGTACATATATACATTATATACATATATATATATATATATATATATATATATATATATATATATATAGTCATTCTAACGATGCGCCCTGCCCTAACTCTTCGAAACGCTTAGTTTTAGAATGGTGGCAGCTGATGAAGGAAATGTTCTCTATGTGGCCTGTGAGTTTTCTGTACTCTGTTTATCATTTTGTCCACGTTTTTTTGCAACGTCCTGTACCCAGATATGCATCAATATATACATATAGATGTAGGTATGTAAATACATGTACGTGTATATGCATATACTCATTTATTATTTGTATTATGTATATAAATATATATATATATATATATATATATATATATATATATATATATATATATATATATATGGGAGAATATACAAAAAATAACAACAGACGAGGACAGGTGGTGTAAATAACAAAAGTATATATTAGTATGACGCTCGGGAATACGGAAAGTCTTTGACGTTTCGAGCTACGCTCTTCAACAGAAAGAATACGGAGACAAGGAGAAAAACACGGAGAAAAAAAATTGAATAGTGTTCAGTCAACGGTCAATCATAATAATGGCCGATCATAACAATGGCTGACCGGAAGTTAGAAATTCTTATTTCAGGAGAGCTAAGAAAGGGGGAGATAACAAACGGTGATCGGGAACGAGGGGCTGTGTGTGGGAGGTAGACTGCTGGTGATCTTGACGTATGTAGTGTGAAAATGGGGGAAGGGAGAAAGGGAGAAAGTAGTTGGTCAGTTGTAGTGTGTGCGTGGTGTGATGCGAGGGTATTGGTGTGGTGTGCGCGGTGTGATGCGAGGGTATTGGTGTGGTGTGATGTGAGGGTGTTGGGAGGTGGGGAAGGCATGGGTGGAGTGTGGGGTAGAGGTAGGGGTATGAGGGTAGGGTGGGGTATGTGGGTAGGGGTGGGTGGTGGGTGTAAGGAATTGGATGGGGTGGAGTGGGAAGGTAGAGTAAGGAGTGTGTTGGGGTGTGGTGGGATGAGCTTATGAGGGGGTGTTGACGAGGAGGGAGAAGGGGAAGGTGGATGTAAGAGAGGGGGAAGATGGGTATGGGAGGGGAGAGGAAGAGAGGAGAGAGGGTGGGTATAAGAGAGGGAAGGGGGATTGAGAGAGGGGGAAGGTGGGTATGGGGGGAGAAAGAGGGGAAGGTGGGTATGGGGGGAGAAAGAGAGGAAGAGAAAGAGAGGAAGAGAAAGAGAGGAAGAGAAAGAGAGGAAGAGAAAGAGAGGAAGAGAAAGAGAGTGAGAGAGAGGGGAAGAGAGTGAGAGAGTAAGGGTGAGAGAGTAAGAGAGTAAGAGTGTAGAGAGTAGGAGAGTAAGAGTGTAGAGAGTAAGAGTGAGAGAGGGGGGAGTACGGGAGAGGGGGGAGGGGGAGAGACGGGGGAGTACGAGAGAAGAGAATATATATATATATATATATATATATATATATATATATATATATAGTGAGAAAGAGAGACAGAGGGAGAGAGGGATATGACAGTTACTTCGAAATTTCTGGGATGGCGGTTTTGTCTTACATTTTGAATAAGCCTGCACTGGCGAAACTTCGACAACTGATCACAGTATAATACAACTTAGATTTTTACAGTTCAAGGCTCGTTATATACACTTTTACTCTTTTACTTGTTTCAGTCATTTGACTGCGGCCATGCTGGAGCACCGCCCTTTTTAGTCGAGCAAATCGACCCCAGAGCTTATTCGTTGTAAGCCTAATACTTATTCTATCGGTCTCTTTTGCCGGACCGCTAAGATAGATAGATAGATAGATAGATAGATAGATAGATAGATAGATAGATAGATAGATAGATAGATAGAATAGTTAGCACGCCGGGTGAAATGCTAAGCGGTATTTCGTTTGCCGCTACGTTCTGAATTCAAATTCCGCCGAGGTCGACTTTTCCTTTCGCGATCGATAAATTAAGTACCTACTGAGCACCGGGGTCAATATAATCGACTTACCCTTCCCCAAAAATTTCACACCTTGTTCCTATTGTAGAAAGGACTATTTTCCCAACCTATTCTCTTTCCGCTTTTTCTTTTGTTTTATGCCACTGTTGTTTTTTTTTTAATTCAATATCTCACTCACTTTCTCGGTCAGTATGAAGGACTCTTCCTCTTTATTCTACTTTATTTATGTCCAGATCTTTCTAAGTATACTCATCATCGTTTGAAACCTTTCCTTGCTATCTTCTTCCTCTCCCAGCCTAATCTCGCTCAGTCCCTATTAAGCCTACCTCTCAGAGACAATTCGTACCTCTTTTATTATTCTTTTTATCCCACTCTTTGGCTCCTTTCTCTGTTCTATCTTTCCTCTTATTCATCTTAAGCATCCTTAGCTTTAAACACTGCATATCTTTCATATCTTTCCCCCTTCCTTCTCTATATGACAAATAAACATGCATTCCTTATCTTTACGTCATTGTTTCTTTCTCTCCCCCCCCCCTCTCTCTGTCTTTCATTTTGCACCCGTATCTCCTTCTTTTTCTCTTCTCCCGCTACTCTTCTGCATTTCCATTCTATCTTTCATATCTCTTCAGAGACACCTCAAGGCTTTCTCTCTATCTAACGCTTTCATCTCCATCTACTTTCCCTCCCTTCTCCATCATATTCGAACTTTCCAAACTCACAGAATCTATACAATCCTAAATCACTCCCATATTCGATTCAGAATCTCAGCGTATCCCTTAGTTTTTCCTTCACCATATCTCTTTCCCTTGCCTCAGCTCACATCACCTCCAGCACCGTCGTCACGTAAAACGCTCACTTAGTCAATTACACCAACGGCGGCAATCTATACTTTTGAGCTTCAAATCTTTCACCAAACATCCAGTGTTTGAACAGTTAATCCAACACGGAGACTACGGAACAGGGTAAATGGCACTCGACTATTCGACTATTAATTCATGGCCGTCTTCTCAGTTTCGATCAAGTGATTATATTACAGAGTCCAGACGTAGTCTGTGTTTATTTACGCACACGTCACTCTCTGTTTATAAACAGGGAAATACAAATACGCGTACGTATACGTTTATGTACGCACACACAACCACATACTCTTAACCACATACATACACACACATGTATAACTGAAGCGCATATGCGTACATACGCGAATACATAATGCTCGCACACAGAGACATATATATATATATACACACACCATATTATCTATATATCTGTGTGCATACGCGTATTATATATAGATAGACGAATTGATACACAGATTGATAAATAGATAGATAGATAGATAGATAGATAGATAGATAGATAGATAGATAGATAGATAGATAGATAGATATACACATACTCACACAAATATATACACACGCTTATAGGTACGCACACGGGCGCACACTCATACACGTGTAGATATATGTATGTTTATTTGCGCTTGTATGTATGTATTAGGTAAATTCTCGAATAATATTCCAGGCTGCCCCTCAAGGAAGAACTTAATACATAATCATGTAGAAGGTATAATCATTTATTTAAAAGAAACGACCTAACTTTTACTGTTATATTTCATGCGGATGAAATTTTGTGAAGGTGTCTCAGGTGATATATGGCTGGTGAACAATTAGGGCTTTCATTCCATTCAGCCTTTTCCATTTAATTACGTGGTTAATTTTTCCACCCCACCCACCTCGGTATTTATAAAATGTTAATTGCTGGCAATGCAATCTTAATTAAGTTTTGTGAAGGCTGCAGCAACGCAATTCTAGGAAGGTCATGAGCTCCTCATCAACAATATAATTTTGTCATATTCATTAAGGATCGGAAATCACACTTTTCGGCACACACCCGAGGCAAAGAACACGAAAACTGTGACCTGAGTTTTGGTGCCTTTCTTTTTACAGGTGTTGTTTAAGCAGGGGCTGGTTGGAAAGGTGTCATGAATGTTTTCTTTTAAGCTTTATTAGTTTTGTTAGATTTTCTTGTTACCTCAGCCTTAGCGAAGCCAGAGATATGGTTTGCAGTCGTGTTTGTTTGTTTGTTTGTCCGTGGACAAGATATCTCAAGAACCGCTGGATGAATTCGAATGAAACTTTCAGGGATGTTTGACCTCATGACTGGCATGAACTGATTAGATTTTGGGATCGATCCGGTACCAGACAAGGATTTTGAATTATTTTCCTGTTTTGGGTTCTTTTTTTTTTTTTCTTACTTTTTGAGAGCGGTCGGGTTCATTTTAGTATTTCCGCTTGTGATACCAGTCGAATTTATTTCACATATTCTCATTCTCAAAATAATCTCCGGTTAATAGTTGAGAGGACGTTGCCTTGGCAGAGGTTTGCGCTCTCTGAGTTCTCGTGTTATATATATTTGGTTTTCTTGTTGTTGTTTTCGTCTTATTTTGATTTTCAGCGATTGTTTATGAGATTGTATGTCTTCATTTAGAAAGCTTTGGAAATTGTTAGATTAGCTGAAACTTTTTGATTCGATATCCTATTCTCTTACTCAGCTTGCATGAACGACTCTTCCTCTTTATTCAACCTTCAATCCATTCATAAGGTCGGCCCCGGCTATAGTAGAAGACACTTGCCCAAGGTCGCACACTGTGGAACTGAACCCGATACGATATGGTTGAGAAGCAAGCTTTTTACCACACAGCCATGCCTGCGCTTATGTCTTTATGGAATTTTAAAATTTGGATTGTAAATGTTTTTGCGAACGAATTCCTCTATTATTTGTTCCTTCTAAAGCTGTTGACGGGTTTGAAAATCTTGGGTAAGGATATCTGAATATTCTGTCACTGTTGATGCTACCACTATGGCACATATCACTTCCGACAACAACTGACGTGACTATCTTGAAATGCAAACGGAATTACAAATGACCGTCTGCACAGTTAAAACAAAAATTGTCAATACAAACCTTTTTTTTTTTTTTTTTCCAGTGCTGGAAAATGGGTCGGATATTTAATAATCCTAAAAGCCGAACTTGTCAATAGTCCAGAATGAAGAATGAACAGAATGAAGAAAAAAAAAAAACAGAATTCCATTTTATTCTTTTTTGTCACAAGTAATCCATGATAAATCGCATTGTAAGCGGGGTATCTCAGAACGCGTGTGTCCACACAAAGCAGCAACAACAACAATAACAACAATAACAGTAGCAGCAGTGGCAGCAGTAGTAGTAGTAGTGGTGGTGGTGGTGGCAGTGCTAGCAGCAGCAGCAGCAGCAGCACAAGCGGCAATATGTGTAGTAACAGCAGCAGCGATTATAGTAGTAGTAGTAGTAGTAGTAGTAGTAGTAGTAGTAGTAGTAGCAGTAGTAGTAGTAGTAGTCGCAGCAGCAGAAGCAGCAGCAGAAGCAGCAGAAGCAGTAGTAATAGTAGTAGTAGTAGTAGTAGTAGTAGTAGTAGTAGTAGTAGTAGTAGTAGTAGTGGTTACAGCCACTCAAGTAGCAGCGGCAGTAAAAGCAACGGCAGCACCACCAGCAGCAGCAACGGTGACCAATAACAGCAGCATTTAAAAGAAGAACAATTGTAGGAGACTCATAGAACAACGCAACACTCCAGATGAACAATTCCTGCACTACAATCAATACAATCATCCAATGCATCATACAATTCGACCACAACAGAACAGAACCACATATCCAAAATGCTCACATACGCGTACATACTTCTTCACTCTATCTCTATAATCTCGAATTCTGAAATCTCACAGTGCAACGAGGTTGAAATCAGCCTACTACACGCCTCGTCGGAAGATGTTATTGTAAACGGGATTGAAGCGAAAAAATTAGAAAATAAATACTTAAATATATAGATAGATAAATAAATAAATAAATAAATAAATAAATAAATAAATAAATAATTGGTTGTTCCGTATTCAGTATCGGAAGCCTCAACATGGCGCCAGAGAGGTCATCGACCAGCTACACAGCGCTACCACCGACAAAGCAACAACAGCCAAACTAGGAGGTACCCCGTCAACAATAAACACAATGGGAGAGACAGATCACACAAACAGAAACAACAACAGCAACACCGAGACCAAATACACGAAACACAAACAATAGCAAGTTCATTGTTGTCAATAGTAACAACCGGGAATTGAGGAATCTTTTATTGTCGTTGTAATTGTTTCAGTCATTAGATTGCGGCCATGCTGGGGCATCGCCTTGAAGAATTTTAGTCGAACGTTCCCGGTGCTTATTTCTGTCTTTATTCTATCGGCCATTTTTGCTGCTACGTTACGTTACGGGGACTGTAGCTTGTTGTTTGTTGTTGGCACTCCGTCGCTTACGACGACGAGGGTTCCACTTGATCCGATCAACGGAACAGCCTACTCGTGAAATTAACGTGCAAGTGGCTCAGCACTCCACAGACACGTGTACCCTTAACGTAGATCTCGGGGATATTCAGCGTCACACAGAATGTGACAAGGCTGACCCTTTGAATTACAGGCACAATAGAAACAGGAAGTAAGTGCGAGAGAAAGTTGTGGTGAAAGACTTCAGCAGGGTTCGCCACCATCCTCTGCCGGAGCTACGTGGAGATTTAGGTGTTTTAGCTCAATAAACACTCACAACGCCCGGTCTGGGAATCGAAACCGCGATCCTACGACCGCGAGTCCGCTGCCCTAACCACTGGGCCATTACGCCTCCACCGTATACACATACCGTCGTGAGATATCTCAATTTGAAATATTGTCTCTCTCCAATTTAGTTACTTCTATTTCACTTTCTTCAGACATGGACCCTCGAGTGATTGTGAATTCTGTGTTGTTCGAAATATTTGGAAGTATTCTCTGCCTAAGATCGTTGGTGATTCCTCTTCGAGTGTGGCGAGTCTTTTTCTCATTTAACATTTCTGGCGCTTCTAGTCATTTGTACCTTGCTCAAAGAATCCACAACCGGGACGACAGACATATCTCTATAGCTTTCTTCATTATAACACGGTTTCTACTTTATTTGGTTGGACGTTACAGAGCGTGAAGTTTTGCTTCAAAAATTCTTTGAATCTCACTCGTGGCCTTCCATCATAACATTGTTTTCGTTCCGGTTCAGAATACAGGAGAGTCTTTGAGAGTCTTTTATTGTGCATCCTTTGAACATAGTCAATCCAGTATAACTGATACCTGCTGATCATGATCTCGATGCTTGCTATTTCTTCATGTTCAAAGACATAAGTGTTGGTTTTTGTTCCCATTTAATACCTCGAAGTAAGCAAAAATTTTATTAATGGAAGCGTTCAAGCTGTTTGATGTGTCATTGATAAGGGGACCCAGTCTCGAAAGCTTTGGAGATAACTGTTGCTCAGTATACGGACATCTTGGTAGTAGTCGGGAATCAATGGTTCTTGGGCTGCTCGTACACTATTACTAACGTGTGCCTATGCACACACACACACACACACACATACACACACACCTGAACATACATATCTAAATATATGTATATTCTTTTACTTTTAAACATTATATATATATATATATATATATATATATACACATATACGCACACATACACATATGTATGTATATTTATATGTAAATATGTATATATATATATATATATATATATATATATATATATATATATATATATATATATATATATATATATATATATATATATATATATATATATATATATATATATTCATATGTTGTTATTATTGATTTAAGAATATCTTTCCTTACATCTATTTCTCACGCACATACTCACGCATACACATACACACACAAAAGACACACGTAGAAATCTGTTTTGCTATAACATATCTTAATGCATATACACAAACATTAACGTAAATATGCATTTCGATATATATATATATATATATATATATATATATATATATATATATATATATATATATATGGCCAATCTTCTATTGTAGTGTGCTAAATAGATTTAACTATGAGATATGTTACAACTATCAATACTCAGGTGTAGATAGTATTTTTTGTCTATTTCCTTTGAGATATTTTATAAATCCCTTCACGCATGAAGTACTTTCCTGTTATGAGAAATAATTTTCCAGCATTAATAATATATGGGTGGAGGGTTGTATGTGTACGTGCGTCTATCATATATACACACGCATGTGTGTGTATATATGTGTACATATTCACACATAAATATACATACATATATACATATACATACAAACATATATATACATAAGTAAAAGCAAAAGATATAAGATATATATATATATATATATATATATATATATATATATATATATATATATATATATATATATATATATATATATATATATATATATGTATATATATATGCATGTATGTGTACACATATATGTATATATGTGTGTATATATTTACACACATACACGCATATATACATATATATGTGTTTATATATATATATATATAAACACATATATACATATATATATGTGTTTTATATATATATATATATATATATATATATATATATATAAACTTACATCTTTTATTTGCTTTAGTCATTGGAATGCGGCCAGTCTGGGGGCAACCCCCTTGAGGGTTTTGCTCGAAAACCTCGGCCCCATTATTTATTTTCGGAGTATGATACTTAGTATTTTACAGGGACGTAAGGAAATCAACATCGGTTCTCTTCTCGAATGAGGGAAAGAAAGAAAACTACCGAGATTGCGCATGTGCGAACATAGGCATAATATGACATCATATTTGTGTGTGTGCCTGCATGTATGTGCACGTAAATGTGTGTATGTATGTATATATCTATATGCATATATATTTATATTCACATATTGTATACGTATATATATATATATATATATATATATATATATATATATATATATGTATTTGTTGTTGTACTTGGGGATGGTCATATTGCCAGTTTAGCCAATAAAAACACACGCACTGTATATTTGGTGTTAATTTGCTTCAGCTTTATATTACATTAATCTTAATCTTATTTCGGCCAGAGTTCTTTCGTCACACTTCTGTGACCTCATCAGTGGTCCTTTGTTTCCTTCTTTCTTATGTGTGTCTCACCTTGCTAAATATCAGCCATTTTGTATACAAAATGGCTGATATTTAGCAAGGTGAGACACACATTTTGTATACAAAATGGCTGATATTTAGCAAGGTGAGACACACATAAGAAAGAAGGAAACAAAGGACCACTGATGAGGTCACAGAAGTGTGACGAAAGAACTCTGGCCGAAATAAGATTAAGATTAATGTAATATAAAGCTGAAGCAAATTAACACCAAATATACAGTGCGTGTGTTTTTATTGGCTAAACTGGCAATATGACCATCCCCAAGTACAACAACATCTGTTTCAACACACGATTTCACATCAAAAATCTTGCAAAACAAATATATATATATATATATATATATATATATATATATATATATATATATACATACATACATACATACATACATACATACAAAAAACCCTGTTGTTGATTTTGAAATTCCAGTGAAGGAGCTTTGGATCTAGGTTAGAAACCGGTTCTTTCACTATTGGCAAGAAATCTTGAAATAAGCTGAATAATGACATATATACATACATATATACACTTGTTAAGGCTCTGCGAGGCAAGCAATATATTACAGAACTCAATATGCTAATATGCACATTTTCTTTACACCAAATTCATTCAAAAGTTATATATGTATGTACGTGATGTTGGATGATTTTTTTTTTTTTTTTTTTTCCTTTTTTGGACATTTCCCTTTTTTCCTTTCCGACGAAGACCTATGCTCGAAACGTCTGCAATTGAGCGTCAAACTAATACATTCCTTCTGCACGTTCTCTTGCTGTTTGTTGTTAATTCTATTTTTCGTTTATTTGATTTGACTATGCATGTGTGTATATATATATATATATATATATATATATATATATATATATATATATATATATATATACAAACACACACACTCACACAGACACACACACACAGATACAAGTGTTAAAGTCTGCAACAGCCATTGGTGATTTGTTGATCAGTCAGCATTCGTGGTCTGCTAAATAATTCTACACGTACATTTTGTTCTGTTTTGTTTTTTCCGTTTGTCTGTTGCCTTTCTTTTCTAATCACTCTGTTCTTTCCTCTATCTCTAAAATCGTTGCTAGCCCTCTATGGCTTCTCTGATATGCGTCTTCACTATGTTATGTGCTTGCTATTCCGGAGGAGATTCTAATGTGTGCTATTGTCTGGAGCAATTTTTTGTATTTTGTATTATTGCATTTTCAATATTATTTATATAACTTATTTTTCTGTCTGTGTCTCTTCAGATATTAAATATTGTTTTATGACATTCATGGTGATATGATGTCTGATTTTAATTTGGTTTAGAACTTATTTCTATATATTTTTCCATTTTAGTCTTCTGTCATTAATTTGAAATCTGCTTTTAATTTTACCGTCCTCAATTTGTGATCGACTTTATAAACCCGTATATCTGATGTTAGTTCATCCTCTTTGCATTTTCCATGTTGGCAAGTTTCACTGAGAACATTTGTTTAAATCTTTCTCTATTTCGATTGGATATTTCATGTAATACTTCCGTTGGGGACGTGCGTGGCTTAGTGGTAGGGATATTGAACTCATGATCGTAAGAAAGTGGTTTCGATTCTTGGACCGGGCGATGCAGTGTGTTCTTGAGCAAAACACTTCATTTCACGTTGCTCCAGTTCACTCAGCTGGGAAAAATTAGTAATCCTGCGACGGACTGGCGTCCCGTCCAGGTGGGGAATATACACGCTATGAAAATGGGAAACCGGCCCTTATGAGTCGGTATGACACGAGAAGGGAACTTTACCTTTACCTTACCAATGCTTTCTTGGTGATATAGAAATAGCATTTGTTTAATAGCGTTTGCTCCATACTCAGAGTGCTTCCAAGAGATCTGTGTCACGGAAGCAGTTTATAAACGTAATCGTGAACGATAGACAATATAATCTATTTGAACTAGTATTTTTTGAAGATCGGGTTTTACGCCTTTTAGACGTTACATGTGACATTTCATACACATTGTAGCGAATTTGTACCTCTGTTTGAGGCTATCATTTTCACTGGTTAGCTTCACGATGTAGTATATCTTCAATCACTATGCTATTGTGATTTTAATTATTTAATTAATTAGTTCATGAAAAATGATAACAGAAATAGTTGATACTATTATATTTAAGGCGGCGATCTGAAAGAATCGCTTGCACGCCGGACGAAATGCTTAGCGGTATTTCATCTGCCGCGACGTTCATATTCCATCGAGGCCGACTTTGCCTTTCATCCTTTCGGGGTCGATAAATTAACTACCAGTGAAACATTGGGGTCAATGTAATTGATTATTCCCCTCCTCCAAAATTTCAGGCCTTGTACCTATAGTAGAAAGGATTATTAAGATATCGTTATTCGTACTCGTTTGGTAATGCGATTGTTCTGTTGAACCGATCAACTGGAACACTCGTCGTTGTAACCGACGGAGAGTCAGGCCAAAATACAGGAAGAAGATATGGGTGACACGTTGAACCAATATGATCAGAAGCTAATAAACCACAACTACTACAATAAATTATATCCTATACATAGAGTGTGTCATTCTTAGTTATTCATCTATGGACTTAGTTTTAACGAAATTTATACAAATAGATTTCTAGCATTAAGGCAATTCATAACATCATAATTGCACTAAATGATTTCTAAAACATATAACCAAGCACACATTTCACACCAAAAGGCAATATGAGAGCTTCTATCTACTCTAACAGAAGGACTACGCTGCAGTAGGAGTAAATATTACCTTTCGGTGTTAATGCCTCGGTCGCTAATATATATATATATATATATATATATATATATATTTCGACGCAAAACAAATCAGATGACAAAGAGCTTTGCACGAAACGTAAAACCACCTTTGTTTCCTTCCCTGAGAGTCTGCTAATACACCAGTGCATGTATCACGTCCTCGCGTTGTTTTTTTTTTCTTGTGTTTGTTCTTCGTTTGTTTTGGATTTACTATATATATGAATTAGATGAATTAGGTACTTAAGTTGAAGCACCAAAAGTTAGTGCGGTATTATCCGTACAACTCAAATAGCCCTGCATTTAACTTGATGTAATGATTGCACTGTTCAATTAAATGGAACCGCTTGAAACGGCCGTACTGCATCACCTCTGGATATCCTGTTGCCTATTTTAATTATATATATATATATATATATATATATATATATATATATATATATATATATATATATATAGTGAAAATAAGCAACATGATAACAAAATAATAGAAACTCGCTAGGAGGCGAACACACAGCAGGAGAGATCTTCAGAGGAAGAACTCCTGTCCGACAAGTGTTTCGGCCCTTACCCTGACACTCTGTAAGAGCAGGGGCCCACCCAGGTCATGACTCTTAGGTATCCTTCTGCTGCTTTCCATAATCGTGTCTCCAGCGGGATTTGAACCTGGGTCGGTCTGTTTCAGAATTTATATTCCCAGGTCTATATATGTATATATATATATATATATATATATATATATATATATATATATATATATACACACATTTTATTTATTTATTTATGGGTTTCAGCCAAGTGGCTGTGGTCATGCTGGAGCACCACCGTGATTTTCTGTCTTTATGCTTTGCTCTCTTCACGTTCCTTGCATGGCTCTTCTCCTGAACCTGATATAGTCCAATCAAGAGTGTTGATGGCACATCTGGTGTATAAGAGAATTTGACATCGCTGCCCTAAACTGTGTCTCATTTCGAGCCATTGGTTCGTCTGGTATCGTGGAGAGGAAAGCGTCGAGTTTTGTCTTGAAGACCTCCACATCCGTGTCTTGCAGGTCTCTCAAATGTTTTGGCAGGGCATTGAAGAGCTGAGGTCCTCTGAAACCGAGGCTGCTGCAGTATCTTGTTCTTATGCGAGATGCAGTGTACAGCACCTTTGGCACCATGCAGTGGCGACCCGTGCGGGCATTCCTGTAGTACTTGATGCCAAAGTTTGGCACCAGTCCTTCCAGTATTTTCCATATGTATATTATTACATATCTCTCCCGCCTGCGTTCCAGGGAGTAGAGACCTAGTGCCTGCAGTCGCTCCCTGTAGTTCATCTGCTGGACTGTGGCGATTTTCTTTGTATAGTGCCGCTGAATTGCTTCGAGTTCTGCTGTCCGTTTGACACTGTGTGGTGACCACAACTGAGAGCAATAGTCTAGGCGGCTCAGGACAAATGTCTTCCATAGAGTCAACATGACTTTTTGATCCCTTGTACGGAATGTCCTCAGTATTCACCCCGCCAGCTGTCTGCACTTTGCTGTGAACTTGACAATGTGCATGTGAAATGATGCATCACTACACATGTTGATGCCCAGGTCTCTCCCTGCTTGTGGTTCTGGGATTGCAGTACTTCCAGGTCCTGTGTATGCCAGTTGGGAGGCACTTATGGCCTTGTAGCGCAGTACTTGAAATTTTTCCGCATTGAACTGCATATTATTTTGCTCTGTCCACTCATATATTGCATTTAGGTCATTCTGTAGGCTTACAATATCATCAGGATTCTTTATTGCCTGAGATAGTTTTGTGTCATCAGCGTAGCTAGTGACAGTGGCTCTCCGAGTGACCGTGGGCATGTCCAGAAGGGCCACTATATATATGTATGTATATATGCATGTATGTATATATATATATATATATATATATCAGTGATTAACCTTTTATGTCTAGCGGCGGCATCCTTCAAGGTTGCCCACGAATATTCCCCAAGATCAACAGACCGTCAACCATATATTTACCAAGACTTTATTACGTATCATTTCCCTCACGTTCTACATCGTGTATTACATGTACATCCTTTCTTTTCTTTTCTTTTCTTTCCTTTTTATCATCATCATTATTATTATTATCATTATTATTTTTATTATTATTATTATTATTATTATTATTATTATTATTATTATTATTATTATTATTTTCTTTTTTTTCTTTCGGTGGCGCTCTCTTTGGTCCTGTCTTTGGATCTCGTTCCAATACACATTTCTACCGCATCGCCGCAGTATCAGTTCCAACACTCTTCACCGGCGCCACAGTTAATATGGACGGGTGATAGAGATATTTAATAGTCTTATTTCGGAGTCTTAATCCATTTGCTTCCTTTATCACACGATATGATCACATAGTAATTGTCTGCAGATGTGCTTAAGTGCAAATT
>NC_142933.1:87817471-87829971 GCF_046866305.1 Octopus bimaculoides
ATATTTGTATTTATATTTATCTCAATGTTCAAACGGCTTCTCCAACAACATCCGATCTTTGCAAAGCTGTTGGCAAGCAACATCCAGTAAGAGTATGGTACTTGCTTTGATTGATAATTTTGGTTGTCGTTGAATAAACTCAGTAATTCCTCATTTGTTCAGTTTTTCGTTCGACCATCGGAAACGTGGAACAAAAGTAAATATTTATGAACAATTTTTCATTTACAATAAAATTTGATAATTATATGTGTGTGTGTGTGTGTGTGTGTGTGTGTGTGTGTGTGTGTGTGTGTGTGTGTCTCTCTCTACATACATATACATGTGTGTATGTGTTTATGAAACAACATATATATAAGCAATATTATACACGCACACACTCACATACATATATATGAATATATAAGCGATATTCTGTACATATATAAGTATATAAGTAATATTATATATATATATATATATATATATATATATATATATATATATATATATATATATATATGTATATATATTTATATACCTATATATATATATATATATATATATATATATATATATATATATATATACCTATATATATATATATATATATATATATATATATATATATATATATATATATATATATATATATATATATATATATATATATATATATATGTATATATATATATATATTTATATACCTACATTCGTTCGAACGTACGTACATACACACTCAGACACACACACTCACATACACACAATCACACAGACACGAATATATATATATATATATATATATATATATATATATATATATATATATAGCCCTGTATCCTCTTTGTATCACTAATATTCTGGGTTCTCACTTTCCGCCTAATTTCTTTCACAGACGTTTGTCATAGCTCTAATTAATTCTTAATTAGTTATAAAATATTCTCATTGGAATATACTTCGTTTAGAAGAATTTAAATGTTCCCTGTGATGTACATGAGTGTCTATTTTTCATACATACATACTTATTTGCTTGTGTTTTTGTTGGTGTTTGCATTCGTGTTTGTGTTTGTTTTTACATATTTATATATAGAAATATAAAAATAAGCAAATATACGATATAAAGATATAAATATATATTCACGATTCTATTGAAATGTATCGTCATGAGTTCGATTTCAGGGCGATTATACCATATAAAGCATCTCATTTACTGTGATGTATGTATTTCTTCAACTACTAATTACCTATGTGAAGACCTGCGCTTATATACACTCTTATCTAAAGTCGTATCAGTAAACATAGACTTTAATCTCTATCGTAATTCTAGAAAGACTCCTCACAAAATAGTCAAATACATGAACTCAATGTAACAAACATTTAAAGACAACATCCCTAAATTAATTGAAAATGAAGACCCATATCAGCGATATTATAATTCTTCGATCGATGAAGATTCATTTAGCTATTCTGCTGTTTATAGCAATATTCTGCCGTTTATTGCAATTATTATTATGTCTAAAAAGCAACGAGTTCCAAGATAAAATACGTTATATACCAAATAATTCGAATCGTTTAAACGACAAAAATATACAAACGGGGGATGATGTTATAATCCTATCTTTCGTTAAACGCCATAATAACACCGCTAGAATCTTAAGCCTATTTACATAAGGATTTCTCAGACAGAAGACTAGTATCTCAAAATCTTAAGTATAAATAATCTAAAAGATAGATACAGCTGCCGTTAATTCTGGTGTTTCTATTGCTAAAACGATTAGTAGGGATATTACAATGATTAGTAGGGATATTACTAACAGTTACATTCAAAACAATCCTTTGAATAATATCACGCTTTCCAACTGCATTCGCTCTAGTGATATATGCTTTTCAAAACATTAAATATACAAAGTTAATCTTGAACTTCGAATATATAAATACATACACACAAACATATATATATATATATATATATATATATATATATATATATATATATATATATATATATATGTATATATATGCATGTACATACATACATACATATATACATATATATACATATATACATATACATATATATGTGTGTATATATACACACATATATATATATACATATATACTATGTATATATATATGCATATATGTGTACACACACACACACACACACGCACACACACACACACGCACATATATATATATATATATATATATATATACGTACAAAGACATAGAGAGATATATATATCAGTATGGGTACGTGTGTATGTCTGAGTGTTTATGTAATCATATATGTATATGTATGAAAGAATACACATACACATATGCATACATGTACATTTACATATACATATGCACCCATGCTTACGTACATATATGTATCCGAAATAACATCATTAAAATTATCATCAGTATGATCATCATAATCATGATCATTATCGTCATTATAGAAAACAATAAACGGACGCTAACAACATGGAAATAACAGCATAGAAAACAAAACCTGAGATAATATAAGCAAAACAACCACATTAACAGCAACAACAACAATAAAAACAACAACCACGAGAACAACAAAAATTAAGTCAATTACATCTATGAAACACATGTTGTCATAGTAACTATGATAGTAATCACAACAAAATTAATAACAAAGATAGTATGACGAAGGGGAAAAAACTGAGAAATAACTGTTATCTGAAATAACAACAACAACATTACTAACAACACCAACGATTTTACATACGTAAATGACAACATAAATTGTAGCAAATATTAAGACAAACAAAAAGCAATGTTAGTAACAACAATATTGATAACTACAGCAATAACTGCAATGGTATTACAACGGCGATAGCAACATCAATAAAACATGTAACATAGTTACAGCTATAAATGGCAGCTAAGAAAAATAGCAGCAAAAAATGTTTTAAAAATATATATATATATATATATAATAAAAAAAGCATGTATTCCTAGAGGGAATGAGAAAAGGAAGGCAAAATAACCCAACAAGCAAACCACAAAACAGATGAACTTCCAGGATAATGAAAACAAAGAAAAAATTAAACAATAACAGCAAATGTCTGGTAATGTTGTTTACCATTATACGGTGCCAGACGAACGGACTCAATTGCTTGAAAAGAAAACGGAAAACGAAAAAGAAAACAAATGTAAAAAAAACATCCCAAAAACAACAGTAATAACATCAGTAACAACCACAGCAACCGGAAGAACAAGGACGGATAATCAGTTCCTACGAAACTATTGGAATAATTTGTACTTTAAATCCATCCGGAAGTTCCAATTAGACTCATCCCGGCCAATGGTTTATAAACATTTATCTCTACTCTTAGCACAACTCCTTCATGTGTGTGTGTGTGTATGCATGTATATATATATATATATATATATATATATATATATATATATATATATATATAAAGAGAGAGAGAGAGAGAGAGAGAGAGAGAGAGAGAGAGAGAGAGAGAGAGAGAGAGAGAGATGGTCATGAGCATACCTTGATACTCTTTTGTTTCAATCCTTACATATTCTACGGTATTCGGCAACAGATGATGTCAGATTATAGATGCAACCACTAAATGCAGCTTTTCGGGCCGTTGTGGGTCTAAAACGTCGTCAGACAATCGATAAGGAAATACTCTATTCATAAGATTAAAGCTGAAACTTATACAGTATCATAGTCGGGATTAGAGTGTCGAGTAACGTCGAGGATTCCAGTTGATCTGATCAACGGAACAGCCTGCTCGTGAAATTAACGTGTAAGTGGCTGAGCACTCCACGGACATGTGTACCCTTAACGTAGTTCTCGGGGATATTCAGCGTGACACAGTGTGACAAGGCTGACCCTTTGAATTGCAGGCACAACAGAAACAAGAAGTAAGAGAAAGCTGTGGTGAAAGAGTACAGCAGGGTTCGCCACCACCCCCTGCCGGAGCCTCGTGGGGCTTTAGGTGTTTTCGCTCAATAAACACTCACAACGCCCGGCCTGGGAAACGAAACCGTGATCCTATGACCGCGAGTCCGCTGCCCTAACCACTGGGCCATTGCGCCTCCACCGCGATTAGAGTAGAATGTTAAGAATAGAGGTGCTGATGGTTTTAATGCAAAACTTACTACGGAGACATATCTGCAGTTGCCGGATTTAAGATAATCTGTAATCTCGGTACTACGAGGTCTGGTCAGCTATGGGGTCATGCGCCGTTGTAGCGCGTCGCTGCATCCACTATCTGTCGGTATTTGCTCAAGTCATCTCGGGCAACCGTCCAAGCACTGTCCCAGTCAATCCCTATTTCCTCATCCACTGTGACTATGAGGAAACTTGCAGACCAACACGAGCCTTCGCCCAAGCCGGATCCTCCAAGTAAAAACACGGCACATAGGATACAAATCGGGAAATCAAACAAAATGATCAAACAGTCGAATCTGATGCTCCTGAATCCTAGATTAAACAGGACACATACCAGTTTCTGAGTATGGTTCTGAGTATAGTTCTTGACGAAATTCGACCAATGGTATCCCATAATCCTGCGAAACGTCTTGGTACTAAAGGGATCCAGGCGGCCTCTTAGTGCCCCGGACAATGTCCAAGCCTTGCAAATGTAGACCAAAACAGCAAGAAATAAAGACCCAGAGACCCAAGCCTTTGTACTCTTGCTCAGATATCGGCAGCGCCAAACAGCCTTCTCCAATGAGCCCACAACTGCTCCAGCACGCCTAAGACTTTTCAAGACTTCGTATTCGTAGCTAATGTTGATATGGATCGCGCTCATGAGAGGAGAGAAACGGTCAACAATTTCGACTAGAGTAACGACACCCTTCGGTCATTAATGACGAGAAGATTGCACCTGGAAAGTTCCCCTCCGCGGTACAAGTCAGGGCAAGGTTGTTTATTGAAGGCTAGCAGACACCCATGCATACCAGCCTCCCCCTTCTACGTCACCGATGTTGACACCAGTGACGTCGCAACTCATTTAAAGTGTCTTGCTCAAGAACACAACACACGGACCGGTCGGGAAACGAACTCACTACCTCATGATTGTGAGCCCGACGCTCTAACCACTGAACTATTCACCTTCATTATTGGCCTTCACTATTCAGAGAATTACCTTTGAGCATATGCAATGTGTAACGGTCGACCAGATCGCAAAGATCAGCTTTCTTATAAGAAACTAGAGCTGTACTTTGGCACTTCTTGGCCTAGGTCAACGCTTTATTTAACTATGGGATTGTACGTGAATGCAGGATTATCTCAATATTCGATATAGAGGCTAACGTTATTTAGTGGCGAAATCTATGGCCTTAACCTGGAAGGGTTTAGATATCAAATATAGGTGCGTGGTTTGTGTGTTCGTGCCTATGTATGCACGTGTATATATGTGTATGGTTGAATGTGTGTGTGTGTGTGTGTGTGTGTGTACTATGGCTTGACAAAGAAAAGGCACAAAACACAGTATAGGGGTTTCTTTATTGGCTGAGGTTACTACACAAATGACACACGTAATTAGAGTTTCGTTCCAAGGTACTTCTCAAACAGGCTTCCCCTATAACAAACTCATCCAATAAGATTACACACAGACACACACATATACTTACATACATATATCTCCCTTTCGCTCAACATCTCTTTATTATTATCTCCCTTTCATTCAACCTCTTTTCTTCTAATTGTCGCCATGCTGGACAGCTGAAATCTATACTTCTTTTCCATTCTCTTTCTTTTTATTTCCTCTCATTCTTTTCTGTCGAAACGTAAAAGACTTTTCCATTTTCCCCGAGCGTCAAACTAATACACTTGCTTGTTCTTCCTACACCTGTCTCGACTCTTGTTTTTCTATAAATTTCAACTATATATAAATAAATTCATGTGTGTTCAATAAATTCATTGAACAATTACCTAGATGTATACATGGCGCCGACAACTTGAGGGGCTATATTCGAATAACTTGTATTTGACATATCATCTCGCAATCTAGATCCATGTATGTATATGTATATATGTATATATATATATATATATATATATATATATATATATGTGTGTGTGTGTGTGTGTGTGTGTGTGTGTGTGTGTGTGTGTGTGTGTGTGAAGCCTTGCATAGATGTGTGTATTTTGCTTCACGTACGAATCTATGCGTATATTCATCTATGCTATGTACGTATATTTATGTATATATACACGTGTGTACCTGCGTGTACGAGTTCCTATACATATATATGTGCATATTCGTCCATACGTGTGCGTATGCGCGAGTATCTAGTTATATGTATATGCCCATATACTTAGATTTGTGTGTGTGAAGGCGTATGTATATATGCGTCTAAGCACGAACACAAAAAGAATTTTCGTCAAAGTATTATGTTCCATTCAATTTCTACTTCCTTTTCTTTCCCTTAACAGTTACAACAGCGAAAGCTCATTACGTCAGTTTCTTTAAATTACAATGTATACATTCCACGTTCATATTTGAATTTTTTTGCGTTTCAATAAATTTTCTGTTTCTACTCATTCTCGAATTTGGTGGTCATATAGTGGTACGCAAACCGACTCAAGAAATCTCTCGTGAGACCTTTTATTGATGTACCTGAAGAGACCCAGAACGGGTCGAAACATGTGTTGTACCTAAATAAGTCTATTACACATTCCATCTCCTATTTCATTAATACTATTACCCCAGCTGCCACTATGAAGTCCCTGCAGTAAATCTACAGATAACAACAGGTAATCGAAACTGTGCCTCATCATCTATTTCTACATTTTGTACATTTTCTCCATATATATATAATCGTCACTAAACGTTACTAGGATGTTAGAAACATCTGTATTGCTAGAATTGAAAGCTCAAATGCTTTCATGCTGTAGGGAAAGCACATGATTGTATACGTAAATTAATTATACATATATATATATATATATATATATATATATATATATATATATATATATATATATATATGTAAATATATAAAAACAAAAAGATAAAGAGAGCAAAGGTAAGGTTGGAGAAGTATTTTATGGATAGAGTCTTACAGCTGTTTCTGGGAAGATCCAGTACTTCCCTTCATCGGAGACAGAAAAAATAAAGTAATCTATTATTATATCCATAGACGGATATTTTTAGTATGAAGTGGTAAAGATTGTTTTATCCATAGACGGATATTTTTAGTATGAAGTGGTAAAGAGTGTGATGTGCTGAAAAAAGAGAGAACAGTACTTGAAGTGTAGTTTCATTCCAGTGGTAAATATCCGTGTAGAAATCCGTGCAAAGTAATCCTTGTGTGAATAATCCGGAAATTTATGTTGGAGCGAAAGTTGATATAGCATAGATAGCAGAGGTACATATATTCCATATTGCGATGGATTTTGCTTGTTTACTTGAAGTATGGCCAAGTCAAGTGAAAAGTGAGCGGTAATATATATATATATATATATATATATATATATATATATATATATATATATATATACAGGGGAAGAATTCACAAAAAGAAAACAAAAGACGAAGACAGGTGGTGTAGAAAACAAACAGATGTATTAGTATAACACTCGGGAAGTTAAAAAGTCCTTAACGTTTCGAGCCTACGCTCTTCCACAGAAAGAAACAAGGAGAGAAACTCGGAGGGCAAAAAAAGGAATGTGTAGTGGCTAGCGATGTATCATGGCGAAATACATACATACATACATACATACGTACATACATACCTACATACTTGCGTACATGCATACATACTTATATATATGCGCCGGCCTTCTTTCCACACAGCCACGCCTGCGCCTATATACATATATATATATATATATATATATATATATATATATATATATATATATATATATATATATATATATATATATATATATATATAAATAAATTTAAATAATAAGGGTGAAAAATTGAATATTAATTTGATTAATATCTATTTAAAACCAGTGGCCTAGCATATTGAAAAATCTGGAGATTCAAAAAAATGATATTACATTCATATAAGAGGGATGACCACCAAGTGAATATCCATTATGCTAGAAGAAGACCCATATGGTCTGACCACTAAGAAAAGATTGTTCTCAAAAAAATTTAGCAAACGCCAATACGTAAGCTAGCAAGATAAATGAAAAGATACAAAATATGCCACACCCGCAAGGGGAAGCAGTTAGCCTCTCCTGTTCGGAGGTTATAATGGACACAGGTTCGTGCATCACATATCTAGCTAGAGGCGATGGCCTCTTGAAGCTAATGAACGGCAGCATTCGTCCTATTTTCGTTTTTGGGGACCGCCATGTTACCTTGGCGATAACTATTAATATATATATATATACATATATAAGGGTTTAGTGATACAAACAGGGAAAATAGAACTCAAAATATGAGTATATGTATATTTTTATTATTATTTATCAGAAACAACAGAGTGACTCAAGGTCCGACAATTTCGTTCGTTGGCACTTAAATATATATATATATATATATATACACACACATACATATGGATGTATATATGTGAATGTGTGAGTGTGCGTGTGTGTGTATTTATACAGGAAGAAAGAGAGAAACTAATTTTAAATTATTTGATATATTCTTGTTGTTGGCGTACTTGATCTTGACTCCATTCTTCTTTCTTTCTTTCTCTTTAAAGGTGTTAGTGTTTGTTACTTTGTTATTCTTGTCTCTACTCTGCAACATTACTGTTGATGTTCTCTATTGTCACTGGTGACTTTTAATGTTGCTACAGCTGCTGCTTGTATCATGAGGAACATGATAATGTCCTTACTAATGATCACTTTAAAAGATAATGTAAGTTATCTTTTTTTCTTTTTGTTTGTATAATTATTTTTTTCCTCTTTTTATTTAGACGTTTTTAGTTTACGAAATTTTACACATACATAAAAATGTATTCATACACGCCATATTATCTATCTATACAGAGTAACGTTTAGAAATATATTTAAAGTTGTGTTTGTAGGTATGTTTTGTTAGTATCTGTACTTATTAGATAGATAGATAGATAGATAGATAGATAGATAGATAGATAGATAGATACACGAGTACACATGCATGCATACATACATACATACATACATACATACATACATACATACATACATACATACATAAGATCTATATAGGAGTAAATGTAAGGACAAGCAAGTTAGGCAAGTCGATATACAAAAATATTAGATACATTTAATACAAAAATGTGCATATGTATGCATAAAAAATATCCGAATTACACAGAATATAAATGATATCAGGTATCAAAGGGATTGAGTGAGGGGTTTTTGAGGGTTTGGTGGTCCAAAATAATGATTGTAACTTGATTCCATCATCAGATACTACCAGCCTCTATCTTCAGGGAAGAATTTTACATTTAACGTGTTGACAGAATGGAACTTAAAGATGGAATGATTTTGTGGAGTACTAAATGTATTAGGAAAAGGAGCTTGAGTATTTAGGTAGAGAGTACGGGGAGGGGAAGATAGATTTCGGGGTTAGGGTTAATTATGAAGCTAGTGATAGTAGTATATATATATATATATATATATATATATATATATATATATATATATATATATATATATACACATATGATTAACTATGGCTAGTTTAGTTCGTTATTTTTCTTCTTGTTTTGCCTATGTGAGTTGCGAGTAACTGCTATCTGTTGGAGTTTCAGCATTTTTAGCTGCTATTTCTGAACTTCGGTATGTGGTGAAGCAACCTGTTGCTGATCCCTTAATTTTGTTTATAAATGTATAAGAACTTTTAAATAAGTTCCACACCGATAATGGTGCTTACATACCGAAGGGCTTGGTAAAAATTATTAATTATTAATTTATTAATAAATTGATAATCCTTTACCCTTTCAATTGTAATATATATATATATATATATATATATATATATATATATATATATATATATGCGCGTGTATATATACACTCATACACATATACATGTGTGTGTGTAATAAATTGCCTTAATGGTGGGATACGAAGCAGATAAAGATATACATATGAACGTCAAAAGTATTGGATTAAGAAACCCTAAGATGGAAAAAAAAGAAGTAGCAGGTTACCCGTGAGATACGAAACCACATCGACTGTAAACATGAAGGAGTTCTTAGTATTACACCAAAGTAACCCTTCGAATTTTCTTCATCCAATGTTGGAGTTATATTTATACCAACAGGAAATTTATGTTATTTACAGCATCAGAATTTAGAAACTACGTGAGATATAAGATAAATGGTTTTTGACGATAGAACTTGAAGCTGATAATGGTATCAATTGATAGAATGTGGAATAGTAGATTAAAAACAAAAAAAGGTTTCGTTGCGAATAAAGCCGAAAGCTGCATATATAGGGAGGATGCAAAAGTAGGTATACAGTAAGTATCACAATAATGTTATAATATTTAATTCGTTAAAAATATTAGCACATTAAATTAGTCTCATTTTTGATATTTTCAGTGTCATTAATCATACTAATACATTTATCATAACTATAATAATACTTTCATCGTAACTTTTAATATGTTTCTATAAAAATAAATGAGTATTGTACGTGTTTTCTTTTTTCATAACTGTATACCTACTTTTGCACAACTCTGTATACGTGCAGTAGTCTTGCGCTCAAATTTCCATGTGGTTGCTGGTGCTTTGGTGACACACGGCGCTTTGAGAAGATATTGGCCCGTAGCTTAGTGGTTGGCGTGTGGGATTCATGATCGTAAGATTGCAGTTTCGATTCCTGGACCGAGCGACGCATTGTGTCCTTGAGAAAAACACTTCGTTTCACGTTGCTCCAGCGCAATCAGCTTGCAAAAATAAGTAATCCTGCGACTGACTGGCATCCCGTCCAAGTCGGGGATATATACGCTATGAAACCTAAAAACCGGCCCTTTATGAGTCGATGTGACTCGAGAAGGTAACTTTTTTTTTAATAGGGAGAAGATAGAAGACAACGTTGACCTCTTCGGGAGGATTTGTGTGAGTGAACAAGAAACGCGCAAAACATTCCAACCAATAGTCTGCCAATCAACTGCTTATGTATGTATTATGCATATATGTATGTATGTATTTATGTAAGTACGTATGTATGTATGTATGCATGTAGGTATGTGCGTACGTATGTATGTATGTGTTTCTACATATGTTCATGTTTATAAATGTGTGTGTGTGTGTGTGTGTGTGTGTGTGTGTGTGTGTAAGTGTGTATAGGAATGCAGAGCTGTGTCTCTGTGAGATGTAACTCAACGATTTTCAATTACGATCTTCAGGAGGGTCCTCAACAATGAGAAATTCCGTACAGCAACTCGGACTATACTAGTTGTGAATAATTATCATTATACTTGACAACATTGCATTAAATATTTTCTAGTATTAAGTACCAATGTAATAAAATTGTTTGTGTGTGTGTGAGTGTATACATATATATATACAAAGAGAGAGAGAGAGAGAGAGAGAGAGAGAGAGTGTTTAGTACCGGTTTAGTAATACAGTACATATATATGCATATATATGCGTGACATATTGTACAGAAGTACCACATTGTACGTATATATACATAGTTATACACATGCACACATACATATGCATGCATATACGTGTATATATACACATACTGACGCTGTAAAATATGTATATAAATCTATGGAGCGGTGGAAATGTGTAAACACTTTTGTGTATTGGTGCATATGTGTGTTGGTGTATGCGTATAAACATGTATGCATATCTCTGCGTGTGTGTACGTGTGTGCCTGTATCTTTGTCTGTTTGTCCTGATTTCAATAATCAGCAATGAATCGAAGACCAAACGCTTCGCTGATCATATTAATGTCAGACTCTAATGAATTTAGTCTGTCTGCTAAGTATATATATATATATGTACGTACGTATATATATATATACATGAGTGTGTTCATGTGTGTGTATGTGTATTCACATATAAGCGAATACACACACGCGCATATATGTTATGTATGTATATATATATATATATATATATATTATATATTATATATATATGTATATATATAAATATATAAATATATATATATATATATATATATATATATATATATATATATATATATATATATATATATATATATATATATATATATATATATATATATATATATATATACATGTATGTATGTATGCATGCATGCATGTATGTATACATATTTATAAATATATGCGTATATGCATATATGGGTGAATATACCTACATACGTACATAATTATGCTTACACATATACCCTGTTGCAGTGCTTTATTATGATCGTGTGAGGATTTATTAAAACGTAAAAGGAGACATAGCTATCTTCCTCGCAATAGACTCTCACTCTTGGCTCCACACATTCGTTCCTTGCGGTGGAACCACTCCCAGTTCAAGTTCTATTCAACAGCATTCTCTTATATAAACGTACTCCCACCGTACACATATATACACATTCAAGCAAAGCCAAAGCACAAACTCTTTCATATATCTATCTATCTTTATAT
>NC_142933.1:87832471-87834971 GCF_046866305.1 Octopus bimaculoides
TCACTGAGTTTTACATGTTTACACTTTTATCACCTTCAAAATATTCTCCATTTCAAGGATGCGTTTTCCACTGTTCGAAGCAATGCCTTTTAATTCTTCCGTCGGTTTATTATTCACCTCTTCCACATCTGTAAATTCCGTAGCGCCAGTTTTCTTCACCAGTGATGACCTTCGAAAAAGGTCCGGATCAATTTCTAACTGTTCTTACAGTTCATGACATGCATTCAGACATGATCGCATTTGATCATTCGTGAGCAAGGGAGGCACAAATTGTGCTACAACTGTTTTCATTCGCAATTCTTCGCTCAAAAGTTGTTCGTAGGAGCTCCGGCACACACGAGTCATATCAACAAGTCCGTCAACTGTTTGGTGACAGTCCTCCAAGATCAGTTCATGAATTTTCATGATGTTGTCATTCGTTCGGGAGGTCGATGTTTGCCCTGAACGAGGTTGCTCTTCAAGCGATAAGTGACCATCCTTAATGCGTTCAAAACCGCTCGTAAACTTGTGTTTTGCTCATGGCAGCGACCTTGTAAGCTGTTTGAAGCATAACAACTGTTTCGGCTGCTGTTTTTTCCCAGCAGAAAAGAGAATTTCACGGAAGCACGCTGTTCCTTCGTTACAGCCATCGCAAAATTCGACGAACAGAAGAGAAGCACTGTAAAACAAAGGCGCACCACGTGGCAGTATGACCTCACTAGACAGTGACGGTTGGCAAACTGATGCAAGAAGGTCGCATCCAGTGACTTCTAGCGGTGGAAGAAAGTTTGAACTACAAAGGGGTTGTCCTACATAAAACGTTTCCGGTTATTTTTGGATATCCCCTCGTTTGACGCCCAGGAAGGTGAGAAAATTTTTTTTACGCCCTTCAACAGAAAGGAACACGAGGAAATAAGCAGAGAAAGAATAAAAGAAAAAGAACTTGTGAATTTTGCGGTCAATCATGGAACAGCGACACCTTACCGCTGACACAGTTCACTTGCGGCACAATCTAATCACGACAGTCGCCAAATTGCAGTAGTGCAGCGAAATGTTTGACACCTTATGAAAAAGATTTCAATTTGAAAGTGCTTTAAAAATCTTTGTGGATTATTAAGTGGCCGGACTGCCGCCTTCATTGTTTAAGTGCTTCTGTTTTAGAATCGTGTATCATCAGGTAAATTGCAGGACGAGTACAACATCGAAATTTGAGTACGTGTGGTCGTATGAGCGCATGGTATGTGTATGTGTGTATGAGAGAGAGAGAGAGAGAGAAAGGGAGAGAAAGAGAATGTGTGTGTGCGTGTGTGTATGTGTGTGTGTGTTTGTTGTGTGTGTGTGTGTGTGTGTGTGTGTGTGTGTGTGTGTGTGTGTGTGTGTGTGTGTGTGTGTGTGTGCATTTATTTATGGTTATTAAGCTAAATTCAAGAATAATAAGAAAACTTTTAACTGATGGGGAGACTCAAGATTAAATTAGAGTTAAATTAAAGAATTCACTGTGACTGGTAAATTAAATTTGATATGTGAGTGTTTGTATGTGTATACACATACATTATTTATATGTGTATGTATATATACACATATATATATATATGTGTGTATGTGTGCGGGTGTGTAAAATATGCACATACATATATATATATATATATTTATATGTATATATATATGGGGGGAGTGAGAGTGACAGATGTACTTAATTTAGTAATCTCGTAATCTCGTTTAAGCACACTATATTTTGTTTCATGTCTGTATTTGACTCCAACTATAGTTTAATTATTATAACTAACCAAAGCTTGATTTAATTTGCCCTGGTATTTAAACCAGTGTTTGAAATATTTACTTTTTGTCTACGACCAAGCTGATGATCAAGTCAAAATTACAAAACTGCTTGATATTCTTCGAATATTAAATGCGTAAAATTTCCTCCACAAATACGAATCGATATAGTTTAAAATAATAAAGAATCCAGAAAACTACCAGCCATTTGTAAAATATCGACCCTTGCATGTCATGTGATTTCGACATTTGTACATATCGATCACTCCTAATTTATCACTTGAGATCGCGTGATCATTTTTCATCACGTGATGTCTCTTTTAAAAAATAATGAAGCAATATATGATCATGTACGGCCTTGTGGTATTTACCGGAGTATGATATGGACGTTTCCATCGCCGGATACAAATTGCTGGTACTTATTTAATCAATCACCACCCCACAAGCTTTCTCCTATTAACCTACTCCTCACTAACATCTACACCTATAATCGCTACTTAGAATGTAACCCCATTCTGGACCCTCTACTTTCTAACACAATGTGACTGAGAAAACTATTTAAAGGGAGCGTCAGCAAGCGATAGAGTGGACTCTCATCTTGTAGGACATATGGAAGTGGATTACGTAAAGGATCAGTTTTTTAATCCAAAGGAAGGCTCTATGATGTCCTTCCCATCTCATCCAATTTAGTTACATTAGGCTTATAGTAAATCCTCGCATGACCTCTGTTTTCTTTGACAGGGCT
>NC_142933.1:87842471-87847471 GCF_046866305.1 Octopus bimaculoides
CATCACATCCACTCACAAGACTTCTGTCGGACCGGAGATATAGCGGAAGACATTTCCCCCAATATGCCATGCCGTGGGACTGAACCTAGAATCCTGTGGTTGGGAAGCTAACATCTTACCACACAGCCACATCTATGCAGACAAGCAGACAGAGAATTCAAATATGTGGTAATGGATTGAATGACAAAAAATAAATTTCAATGAATTTTAATTTACCTTTCAGTTGGAGAAAACAAGCAAATACGCGCGAGATGTGTATTAACGATTCTCCAAGAAAAAGGGAGATAATTATTGAAGGAATATAAAATTCAGCTTCACAGAAAGACACTATTTTCCTGTTTAGTTTAGAATTCCGATATTTGTTACAATGTAAATTAAAAATGTACCGTGAAATTAATTTTTAACTTCTTGAAATTATCTCCCTTTTTTCTTTGAGAATTGCTAACTATTGCCGCTAGGTTTTGCTTATTCTTTTTCGTTGTTTTGTTTTTCTTTTCCAATTAAGAGACTGTTATCAGTTAATTGAGAAACTCTTGCCTACGTAGGCGTGGATTATACACTTATACATGCACACACACACACACACACTCACACACACACACGTACATACATACATACATACACCTTCACATACACATGTGTTCCCATAGGTCTGCGTAGATAAACAACCTCTCTCACCCCCACAAAAATAACACACTAACAATAATACACACACACTTACATACATTCATACGCATGTACAAGGCGTAGCAGTAGATACATCTATACGTAGACGTATATAGGTACATACAAACAGCCGTTCATTAAAGTACTTTCACACACTACACACACACACACACACACACGCACACACACAATTTGATGGATTAATACATCTACAAACATGTAACTACGAGGTTGCATCAAAAAGTTCCCGGACTAGTAATGTTTAATTGTTATGTCTCAACGCTACTGCTATCTAGCACATTCGGATGATCTCTACTCAATTGCTATACAACTGCTACTCGACTGCTACTCAACACTCTACCACGGCCAGAATACCTTTATTTATTGTCTTGGGAGATCCTACTTCTTCGCCTGGGGGCGTCGACACAACATTGATAAAAATTATATATTTTAGTTTTAACATCGTCTCGATGGAAATAGTCACCTTGCGCAGCAATAGACGGATCCCAGTGTCCCCTCACGTTTGGAATCCGGCCTGGAAGTCGTATTCCGTAAGCCAGAACAGCGACCTTTGAGCTGCATTTTTACCTTCGGAAAGAGATGGACGTCCGCAGGTACTAAATCTGGTGAATAGGACGGGTGCAGAAGAGATACCATATTGTTTTTGGCCAGAAACTCACGTGTGAGGAAAGTTCGGTAAAGAATCCAATTTTTCGGGATCCACAGACCCGGTTGCTTTCGCCGGATGTCTTCTCTCAAATGCTGATTTTTTTTTTACTCTAGGCACAAGGCTCGAAATTTTTGGTAAGAGGGCCAGTCGATTACATTGACCCCAGTACTCATCTGGTGCTTAATTTATCGATCCCGAAAGGATGAAAGGCAAAGTCGACCTCGGCGAAATTTGAACTCAGAACATAGAGACAGACGAAATACCATTAAGCATTTCGCCCGGCGTGCTAGCGTTACTGCCAACTCACCGCCTTCCTCAAACGCTGATTATCCTCCCTCAAATATTGATTGTACTCCGATGATCCTCATGCACAAGCTGATGAATTTGCTCCGCACGTCCGTGGGTGGCGCACGTGACAGGACTTCCAGATCGCTCATCTGGAACTTTCTTCTGCTTTTGAAGCGCCCGTGCCACTCGAAACATTGTGTGCGACTCACTGTCTTGACACTATAATCTTGCCAAAGTATGTTCATTGTCTTTGTAGCAGATTTCCCAACTTTTATGCTAAATTTCACGTTGGCTCTTTTGTTCTTATCCATGGCAAAATCACAGACTGCAGCATACACGTGATCACAAAAACACAAAAACACAAATTTCACAACTTGCGAAGTAAACACAGCAATGTCACGCGGCACACCGTTTCATGAAGGTCACTGCCAGCTCTCACTGCGCACGCAACCGTGTGCTGCCGTCTGTTGGCGTGCTGCCGTCTGTTGGCGTGCTGCCGTCTGTTGGCGTGCTGCCGTCTGTTGGCGTGCTACAGAACTACTCCGCTAACTTTCCGAAACAACCTTATATACAACACACAGAATCACATTGTCCCTCTCTCTCTTTCTCTCTCTTTCTCTCTCTTTCTCTCTATTTCTTTCTTTCTCTTTCTCTCTCTTTCGTTCTCTTTCCTTCTTTCACTTTCTTCCCTCCCTCCCTCCCTCTCTCTCTCTCTCTCTCTCTCTCTCTATCTCTCTCAAATACAAACATATACACACACACAAAGGAAGATAGGGATTGATATGCGTACATACTCAAATGCACACAAAGTCGTCACTGGAACATCCAACATTGAGAATAAACTACATACACAAACACAACTACACCACTGCAAACACACTCACACACACACACACACACACACACACACACACACACACACACACACAAGAAATTATGCATACACATACACACAGTGTACTTGTTACGCAAACATTTATACATGCATACATATATATATGGACAAACACACACACACACACACACACACACACAATTACACATACATTTACATTTACAGCATCAAGCATACATGCATATACACACACGTGCGCGCGCACACACACACAGGCGACGACCAAACACACTTACAGTGAGCCAGTCACACAAACAGACATATATATATATATATATATATATATATATATATATATATATATATATATATATATATATATACATGTTCGCCATTATATTCGTTAGTAATAAACACATTCGAATTTTGAGAGAAACAACCACACTTCACGTCTTTTGCTTCTCAGACGCAGTTAGGCACACATTTCCTGATTGATACTCATTCAAACACGGCTTCAGACACACACACACGCACAGACGCACACACACACACATACACACACACACACACACACATACACACACACACAGAATTCACTCACTTGCACATGCATATATTCACACAATTGCGCACATCAGCACACACATGTACATGCACATATACACGCCTTTCGACGTCTTATCTACGAGACCAGTTGTTTGGTGGATTAACAAACCGTGTAGAGAGCGAGAGTTATCTGTCCAATAGCTGAACGTCTAACCACCCCGTCCACCCACTGCCGTCGCCGTGCACGAGTCTTAGTATTTCTTATAAATAAAATCAACGATAAACAGAAATATTGATTAGTGAACACTCTAACACAAGGCCTCATTCGCATTTATAAAAGGGAGACAATTGAAATAGCCAGCTGTTCATTATTTGCTTGCTGTTGTTTCTTCTTGTTGTTGTCAGACTTGACTACATCTCCACCGACAATAGCAATAGCAACACAAGTTAACAAAGCATAAGGTAGCGAGCTGGCAGAAATGTTAGCACGCCGGGCGAAATGCTTAGCGGTATTTCGTCCGCCGTTACGTTCTGAATTCAAATTCCGCCGAGATCGACTTTGCCTTTCATCCTTTCGGGGTCGATAAATTAAGTACCAGTTACGCACTGGGGTCGATGTAATCGACTTAACCCCTTTGTCTGTCCTTGTTTGTCCTCTCTATGTTTTGCCCCTTGTGGGCAATAAAGAAATAAGTTAACAAAGCATCTTCCACGTGGTCGTAGTTGTACCTTCCTCAAATCATACCCTACCATGTTTCCACCAGATATATATCATATATCTGTGTGTGTGTGTGTGTGTGTGTGTGTGTGTGTGTGTGTGTGTGTGTGTGTGTGTGCGTTTATTAAACTTTGAAGTTACTGTCAGTACGCTTCTTGTAAACGTTAAATAACATGTATTCTACTAAAAAAGTATTGAGCAATTTTTCAATTACTTGTACCCGTTAAACTATAACAGCAGTGTTACAATGAACTAGTGAGAGGTCTTCTACGTGGTCACTCAACCAAATAGAAATACCAGCCAAGTCGCCCTCACCATCACATTCATTGTTTTCTTGACTCAGTACGTACCAGTAACCTGAGATTTTGGTTACAAATTTTGGCAGAAGGGCCAGTAGGTTTGAAGATGGAACTAAGTCGATTACATCGATCCCTGGTGTTCAACTGGTACTTATTTTATCGACTCCGAAAGGATAAAAGGCAAAGTCGACCGCGGTGAAATTTAAACTTAGAACGTGTAGACGGACGAAATGCCGCTAAGTATTTTGTCCGGCGTGCTAACGTCTCTGCCAGCGTCACCGCCTTGGTAACCAGAAATGTTGGTTTCCAACTTCGGTACAACACTACATAATGTCGTAATGGTTGGGTGGGGAATAATTGATCCAATCAATTCTGATAAACGCCTGGTACATATTGAAATAGTTTTGCGATATGTAAAAATCTGTCATTTGATCAGACAGAATTGATTAGTCTACGAGAAGCCGATGAGACCAAATAGATCGAAATCTCTTCGTAGTTTTCTCTTGATTGCAAAACAAATCTTATAATTCTTTTCCCTTAATCATATCAATCAATTATCTTACATAGATTATTGCCAAACATCTAAAGATTAACTGCTTCTTTTCGTTGAGATGAGAAACATTTGTTGTCAGATTTTCTTTCTTTTATTGTTTGGTATTTCTCCAACTAAAAGGGAAATTTCGAAACAATTATCTTTATTTATTTATTTTTTTAAATCTATACAGTATTCTTCAAGTTAAACTTCAATTTCTGTAATCGTATTTTGAAATATGAATATTTTAAAGTCAGAAGGTAACGAAACGTAAGAATATACATATATGGTGGTTAGGGCGTTGGACTCATCACTGTAAGATTGGGGGTTCGATTCCTGGAGCGGTGGACGTGTTGGGTTCTTGAGCAAAACCCTTTTCACGTTGTTCCAGCCCACACAGCTGGTAAAAATGCTAATTTGAAAGTTAGTTTGATAATAGAGAAAAA
>NC_142933.1:87859971-87867471 GCF_046866305.1 Octopus bimaculoides
TTAGAAAACTGCTATAAAATATCCACCATAGGATTACTGAAATATCTAACTCAGAACCAAAGAAAACTACTACAAGTATCCACAAAGCATGAGTAAATCAGAGAACTGTTTTCTGTATTCTAGGAAGCCGAAAAATACAAGAAAGAGATCGTAATACCTGACAACTGTAGAAAAAGAAGAAACATCATTAGCTGTGAGGCAACTAAAACCTAAGTTAAAACTGGAACATCAAAATAGCATAAAAAAACGATGGCAAGAGAAGTCCTCACATGGCAAATACTGGGATAAGCTAAACAGAAAAGAAATAGTCAAAATAGAATCTCAGCATTGGTTGAGAAGTTCAGGATTCAAAAGCAGAGACTGAAGAGTTTTTAATTGTGACACAAGATCAAAGCCTCTCCACTAGAAATCACTAAAAACACACGATGAAAAAAAATGCCGTAAGTAACTGCAGAATATGTGCTGATAGGGAAGAAACAATAAATCATATTCTCTGGTTGTCCAATCCTGACAAAGAAGGAATACATCCACAGACATGAGAGATTTAGGGCCGTCTGCACTTTAGGCCCAAGATATCAACAAACTTTGATAGCACTTTGACCAAAATATTAAACGTTGCATTTATGGGTTATGAGCTAGAAGAGTTATTGGTTAGCAGAGTTATGGACAAGAAATGATCATCTACTTCTCCAAGACGTTGATGACTAATTCTAGAATATATCTGTAAAACGCGTAAAGCAGACCATCCAAACTAGTGCTCTGTATCTCGTACCGCCATCAGCTCTCGAATCTCAACTGCGGTCGAAGCCAAAAGTCAACATAAGTTCAACATAATCAGCCAAAAAGCGAGGTATGAAAGTAAAAGGTGTTTTTATGCTACAAGGCGTTTTCTCCAATCCTCTAACATAGTTTTCGAGTCTGCCAACGATATAGTAGTAACTAGCTTGTAACAAAAGCATCATGCTAGAAATTAGAGGGCAACACTCGATTATAACAGGTCCCAGTACTTCACTGGGACTTTTTTTAACCAACACGAAAAGGACAAAAAGCAAAGTCAGCCATAATGATCCAGAACAAATACAGCAAGGCGTATTGTGTCTAACTATTTAAATAAAATATGTCGATGAATACTATCTGTACATACGATCCCTTAAATCGTATTTCCCATTTTAAACTCTCTTTCGCATCAGGATCCAGCAAATTAGCGCTCCAAGGTGCATTAAATAACGTAATTTTACTCGTAAGCCAATTACATAGATTGTTAGTGAACAGAGAAATACATAAATTCTAGTACACATACGTACTCGTACAAGTACATAAACGTATGCATATATATAGTCAAAACACATATATATGTGTGTGTGTGTGTGTGTGTGTGTGTGTGTGTGTGTGTGTGTGTGTGTGTGTGTGTGTGTGTGTGTGTGTGTGTGTGTGTGTGTGTGTGTGAGTGTGTGTGTGTGTGTGTGTGTGTGCGTGTAATATTGTCGGTGTGCATGAAAATATGATGAATATTGAAAACAAGCTGTTTGCAACTCACTAAAATTATAACTACGAAGCAAAGTGCGAAAGATTTTATTTCATGCGACATTATATATCTTCGAGCAATTTACATTTACCTCGCTCTGCCAGCACCGCCGACACCACCACCACCACCACCACCACCACCACCACCACCACCACTACTACTACTACGACTATTACTATTACTGGTCTAATATTTATTTATAATCATTTTATTTAAGTTCATTTTTTTTTCCTCCAATCCATTTCAATATGGTTTACATTTTCACACATCTTGTTGATTTTTCGTTTATGCCTTCATATTTTCGCTTGCATTATAACTTTAAAATGATCAGGATGCAATTGGTGCTGACGCTGGTGATGATGATTATGATGATGATGATGGATCATTATTACTATTACTATTATTATTATTATTATTATTATTATTATTATTATTATTATTATTATTTCGTTGTTGGTGCTTATGCTGTAGTTTTGTTATTGGTGTTCCTGTTAATATCGTATTTTTTTTCTTTTTCTTCTTCTTCTTATTGTAGCCTATCACCAGGAAGTTCCAGTGCCGTCGGGCAGGTTGCTGCAGTTGGTTGGGAGCCGAGAGATGGCTAATTTAGTGCCAATTACATAATGTACAACAGCCTGTTGGTGTGATTGTGAGGGAGCGAAAGCATGTCAGATTCACTAAAACGGGACGTGAAGACAGAATGTCTCTGGAGAGCATGCGTTACCCAGAAGCCTGTAACAGAGCCTGGGGATAACATACACCCAGTCGACTAATTATTTTAATATTTTTTGTCAACAAACATGAAAACACACCCACTCACACCTACACACACATATACACACACACAAACACACACGAACGCACACACATACATGAACATACACACAAAAATCCCTCACTCTCTCTTTCTCGATCTGTCTTTACACACATACACACACACACACACACACACACACACACACACACACACATATATATATATATATATATATATATATATATATATATACGTATTTATATGCACTCAAGTATCTATGTTTGTACACACACACATATGTATATATACATACACATGTAAATACATATATGTATACATATATATATATTTATATATAATTACATAAATGTATATATATTTATATATATATATATATATATATATATATATATATATATATATATATATATATATATATATATATATATATATATATGCATATATATACATATAAACATACAAATGCAAGCATATATATATATATATATACATATGTTTGTATAGATATATTTCTATGTATGTGGATATATATATATATATATATATATATATATATATACACATGACTTTCACATCACGCACACATATCGCACAAATATTCAAATTAAGACCGAATGCGAATACATACGCGCACTCACTGCCGCTTGTGTTGCGTTGTATTCTTTTCTTTTTTTTAAATATTTTAAAACACACGTGCACTTATGATTTCGCTTAGAAACATTTCAAAACGAGATAAGAATTTTCGTGGCATTTTTGAATTTTAGAATGATGAGAGGCTCGAAAGCATTGTTAACTTTAGCTAATGAACGTACATAATATGTTGTTGTTGGCACTCCGTCGCTTACGACGTCGAGGGTTCCAGTTGATCCGATCAACGGAACAGCCTGCTCGTGAAATTATCGTGCAAATGGCTGAGCACTCCACAGATACGTGTACCCTTGACATTTATAACAAGTCTGACGTTCATAGCTACCAGTTTTTTGTTGAGCTGCTAAGTAATGGGTACGTAAATAAGCCAACACCAGCTCTCAGATGTTGAACGAACACAAAAAATCCCAGTCTGTTCAATTTAGTCAAATGCTTTTCTTCAGTTCTGAGCTAGACAGACACTGTGTGGAAGCCAGTCGCATGTATATATATACATATATATATATGGGAGAATGTACGAAAAAAAACAACAGACGAGGACAGGTGGTGTAAAACACACACATTTATAATATATATATATATATATTATAAATGTGTGTGTTTTTGTCATCAGTATTTGTCCCCCACACCGCTGGCAACTTGCGTTGGTTCGTTTGCAATCCTGTAATTTAGCGATTCGACGATACGGACCGATATACGTACTGGAGACGATTTGTTCGACTAAAACGCTTCAGAGTGGTGCCCCAACATGGCCGCAGACCCATGACTGAAAGAAATAAAAGAGAAAAGATAAAAGATAAGTGGCAAAATTTCGCGAAAATATTGGCCTGGTAAAGGGATATTTTTATGTCTGGCCACCACAGCCAACTTATAGGTCTTGTATATCTATATATATATATATTATTCTATTGACATAGTCTATTGACTGTTTTTTTTACCCTCGTTAGACCACTGGTGGTAAAATAAAATTTCTAAAATTTTCTTTGCTACCCTGTATTTTATTAATATATATATATATATATATATATATATATATATATATATATATATATATATATATATATATATATATATATATATATATCAGTTATTTTCTGCTACATTAAATTCCGATTTCAATTATTATTCAAAATGCAAATCAAGTTCCTCGTGAGAATTCTGTTGCTGCAATGATAATCGATTTACTAGCTTTCGTTCAATCACCGTCAATAGGGACACAAAGTTAAGGTGTTGGGGTGACCTAAAAGTTTGATGCAGTAATTCTTTCTTTTATTCTTCTAATTGTTTCAGTCATTTGACCGCAGCCATGCTGGAGCACCGCCTTTAGTCGAGCAAATCGACCCCAGGTCTTATTTTTTTGTAAGCCTAGTACTTATTCTATCAGTCTCTTTGGCCGAACCGCTAAGTGACGGGGACATAAACACACCACCATCGGTTTTCAAGCGATGTTGGGAATTCGATCTGTTTCACTTGCCTGTCTGCCTCGTTGTAATGTCTCCTATTTTCCAACTCCAAACGAATGTTCAAATGTTTCTCTTAAACTCTTTTGCAATACTAAGATGACTTTGGTTATTCAACAGTGATACATAAAATGAACACTATAATGCTTAAAGCAGAGATCGATATAATAGACTTAGAACTCTTCAAGGAGGTTCTCTGTCTTTCTCTCCCTCTCTTTCTCTCTTCCTTTCTCTCCCCGTCTCTCTCCTTTCCCTCTTTCTCTCTATTTCTCTCCCTCTATTCATATCCCTCTCAGTTCTTCTGCCGATTTCTCCGTCGATTTTTATCACTCTCTCTCTCTCTCTCTCTCTCTCTTTCTCTCTATCCATCTCCCTCTATAACTCTCAATTTCTCTATTTGTCAGTCTCTCTCTCTCTCTCTCTCTCTCTCTCTCTCTCTCTCTCTCTCTCTCTCTCTCTCTCTCTCTCTCTCTCGCTCGCTCTTTCCCTCTCCTTGTCTTTCTATTCCGCTTAAGCCTATCATCTGGCGGAGTTTTGAATACTTTCAGTTCCAATTTGTCATTAGACTATTATTTCCAGAACCACCAAGACCACTACCATTACCACCACCTCCACCACAACCACCACCACCACCACCAACAACAACAACAACAACAACAACAACAACATCATTTATATACCCTTATATCACTACAATTAATACCACAACTACTATTACTACTACCACTACAACTACCACCAGAACTACAACATCCATTTGCATACGTTAACATCACCACAATAACAACCGATGTATACAACTGCCAATACTACAATCATTAGCACCACCAGAAGAAGCAGAGTAACCCGCCCACACACACACACACACACTTGCGTTTCCCCATGCAAGCAGCACCAAAGCATGTGACACTAATGTTACCAAAATCACCACCATCAACGCCAACAGCAACAACAACAACAACGGCAACAAAAAGAAAGACAACAGTAACAACAAGGACAAGAACATTATCATCACTGTTGCCAACAAGAATAACAACACCAACAACAACAGCGACAACGAGAAAACAGCGCTTCATACAGTTGAAGTATTTGAAGAATTTCACACACACGTGATAACGTAGGGAGCACTCTGGTTGCGTAATAGCTGTCTGTCTACACGTCTGTCCCTGTGTCTTTCTAGCTCTCTCTCTCTCTCACACACACACACACACACATACACAACTCTCTGTCTATCTCTCACACACTCTCTCTCCCTCTGTCTGTGTATATTTGTATACATGTGTCTGAGTGTGCGTGTGACATATACACATCTGTTATATACACATGCTCGTTATTATAACGTGTACATGCATGCCATAAATCCCAAAGACATATATACATACATACATACACACATACATACGTACGAACACACACGCACACGTACGTACATATAATTATTTTCATATATATATATATACTCATATATATCAAAGATGTATGTATATCTTCGTGTATCAATGTATGTATTTATATGCGTAAGCGTGCGTGTATGTTATATATGTACATGTAAGTATATATATATACATATATATATATATATATATATATATATATATATATATATATATATATATATATATATATATGAAAATAATTATATGTACGTACGTGTGCGTGTGTGTTCGTACGTATGTATGTGTGTATGTATGTATGTATGTATATATGTCTTTGGGATTTATGGCATGCATGTATGTGTGTATGTGTTTGACTCTATTTAATTCATTCCTAAACTGTCTCCCAACATGAAAGATATTCAAAACATAAAACAAAAAAAGATATCCTCAAAACCATGTCCCACCAAAAATGTTAGGCGACATTTAACGGCCACCTCAAACCCAGGCACCCTCTTGAATCCAGCTCCCTCTCCAAGCCCCTTTCTCTGTGTACACATCTATCTATCTATCTATCTATCTATCTATCTATCTATCTATCTATCTATCTATCTATCTGTCTGTCTGTCTGTCTGTCTGTCTTTCTGATATATCCCGTCTCGTTTTATCTGCTTCCCTTATCTTTCCAATCGCGAGTTTTACTCTGTCAACATTGCCTCCTCTAACTTTCTCTATTGTCTTTCATCTCTTTCTATATCTGCACTACGTCTCTCTTTCTCCATCTATCTCTCACTTTCTCTCCACCTCTCTTTGTCTCTCTTGCTATCTATCTATCTATCTATCTATCTATCTATTTGTTGTGTCTGAAATTTGTCATTATTCTGTCTCATTATCATGTCTTTCTATACACACTCTCTCCCTTTCTCTCCCTCTCAATCCCCCTATCTATCGTTATTTCCTCTCCCCCTTTCCCTCTCTCCCTCTCCCTCTCTCTCCACCCTCTCTCCCTTTCTCTTTTTGCTATCTATTTACTGTCTCATTACTCTATCTCTCAATACATGCTCCCTTTTTCTCTCTCAAGTCTGTAATATTTCTCTCCCTAAACTCTCCCCCCTCTCTCTCTCCCCCTCTCCCTCTCTCCACCCTCTCCCTCTCTCCTCCAACCTCTCTCAAGTCTCTAACGTTTCTCTCTCCCTTAACTCCCACTCTTTCTCTCTCTCTCTCTTTCTCTCTCTCCCTCTATCTATCTCTCTCTCTCTCTCCCTCTATCTATCTACTTATCTATTTATCTCTTTTATTCTTTTACTTGTTTCAGTCTTTTGACTGTGGCCATGCTGGAGCACCGCCTTTTAGTCGAGCAAATCGACCCCAGGACTTATTCTTTAGAAGTCTAGTACTTATTCTATCGATCTCTTTTGCCGAACTGCTAGGTTACGGAGACATAAACACACCAGCATCGGTTGTCAAGCGATGTTGGGGGGACAAACACACACATACAAACATACACACACACATACATATATATATATATACATATATACGACGGGCTTCTTTCAGTTTCCGTCTACCAAATCCACTCACAAGGCTTTGGTCGGCCCGAGGCTATAGTAGAAGACACTTGCCCAAGATGCCATGCAGTGGGACTGAACCTGGGACCATGTGGTTGGTAAGCTAGCTAACTTACCACACAGCCACCCCTACGCCTATAACTATATC
>NC_142933.1:87872471-87874971 GCF_046866305.1 Octopus bimaculoides
GTTGTTGTTGTTGTGTTTGTTTTATTGATTTGTATTTATTCATTGATTTGGAGGTTTCAAGGCAGAGGAGAGTTTGTGCCTATAGCCTGCTCAACTTACAACCACTACCACTACCACCACGACCAAGTGAGTCCAAATTACTATTCGTTGCTGCCGATGTTTGTGTCTATTTCCTATTACTTTCACCTGTCTCTTGTCGAAAACTAACGGTACTGTTTTGGGATGTTATTGCTTCTATTGTTACTGCCGCTGCTGCTGTTGTCGATGCTGCAATTCTTTTTGCTGTTATTTTTGTTGTTGCTTTCCTCCTTCTCCTCGTCCTCCCCCTCCTTCATTCATTCCTTACTCTTAATACATTCCGGTAGATTCGAACGCAAATATGGCAATCGATGTTCTGTCCGTAACAGGTAAACAGCTTCTATTTTACGAACATATGAAGAATGAACATGTCAGGTATTGTTTCGATTCTTCCTGTTCCCCGTGCAAATATTTTATTAGTGATTGGCAGGTATCAGCGGCAATCAATAAACAGTTTGGTCACTGAAATTTTAAATAAGTCCATCAGCTTTTGTTAGATGCATTAGGCGGAGTATTTCAGACTCATAAGATAGAACATGTCAAAATATCAGTGTCCCAGTACCCCTTGCACTAACGAACACGAATAGGTTATGAACGCATAGTCGTAAAGAAGAAACTGCTCTTCTGAGACGACCCCAACTGCAATTGGCATATTTGCGTTCGAAACTGCTGTAAAGTAACGAGAATAAATATGCAAGGGGCCATTCAGATTCTAACTGTTCACTGTACAAATAACGATGTACCTACAGATATATATACACCCACCCACATATACATACATATATGTGTGTTTATAGGTATGTATGTATGTATGTATGTATGTATGCATTTCATTTTCTTTATATTTCGTTTTCTTTATATGGAGAATTTTTTTTGTTTTTCCTTTTTGACAACGATCCTAAGACCATTAACATTTCAAGACCTTCATCATTAGAATGATATATAAACGTATTAATATTCGTATGTATGCATATATATATATATATATATATATATATATATATATATATATCACAGTAAGTTGTCTTTGTTAGAATCGAAGCATTTCTTAATAGGAAGAATTCAAAGAATGAGAATACAAAATTTGCATACATAGACATACACATATGTGTATACATATATATATATATATATATATATATATATATATATATATATATATATATATATATATATATATATATATATATATATATATATACACACACACTTATATAGCCTTGTATAATAATATCATTGACGCATACATGAGCGCGTGCACACACATCCACACACACACACAGACACTACACACACACACTTAGGAGAAATTTCCAGGAGATAAGTTCTGTCCGTCAATAGGTTTCGCTTGAGTGGCCATATTAGCATTACAGTACAACTGCAAGAATGTGTTTTTCGATATATCACAACAAACCATACATATTAAATAACTCATGAATAAAAGCCGCAAGAATGCGTTCACAAAACTGGAATATTATAGTTAAAATATGTATATTGCTTTGAATGGTGACATTTTGGAAAATATTGCCCACGCGAAAATCTGCTCTTAAATATCAAATTATTAGTTACTTTTCCGAGGATTATTCAATGCCGTCCATGCGAAGTATCTACATTGAAGGACGACGACAATGAGAAAATCCTGTATATTATTAATAGATGTGATTACTTTTCTTTTTGTATTTATATATTTTTTTTTTACGATTTGTGGGGTCTCCATCTGATATTTTAACGATTTTACTGTTTGTTTTTGGCATGTTATCATTTTTTTTTTTTTTACTTAATAATTCAATACTGACTGTGTAACACCTTTGTTAATTGGTTAAACCTGAATCAAATGTATGTATAATGCTTAACAGATTTAATATACGCAGAATGTAGAAAGCCTTTCACCTTAAAACTCCGTCTCACTTTTTCTCTTTCTTTCTCCTTCTCTTTCTTTCTCCTTCTCTTTCTTTCTCCTTCTCTTTCTCTTTCTCTTTCTTTCTCTTTGTCTTCTATCCCTCCCCATCTCCTACCCTTTATCTGTTTCGATTTTAGTGCAAACAGTATAACACGTTCTAGTATTGTAGGAACAATATACAATGCGTATTTTGTTTTTTGCGTATACACACACACACACACACACACACACACACACACACACACACACATATATATATATATATATATGTGTATATATATACATATATATATACACATATATATGAGAAAATGCTGGGGCACAGCTTTGTTTTTCTGAAAAATATATATACGTACGTAAGTCATATATACGTAAGTCATGTGTGGCATTATTCTGTAGTAATGCCCCTTATATAAATATAAACGAATAAGTCATATATATATGCGTGTGTGTGTGTGTGTGTGTGTGTGTGTGTGTGTGTGTGTGTGTGTGTGTGTGTGTGTGTGTAAGTAACTCTTTAAC
>NC_142933.1:87887471-87899971 GCF_046866305.1 Octopus bimaculoides
ACACATTTGAACGTCAATGTTTGCCCTTGTCAGACCATTTATCCTCATTAGGATTGTGCTGGCTTTTCTTTGTCTTTGCTCTCGTAGAATCGTTGGAATTTTCAACAATATTTATGTCAGAAAGCAGAAGAAGCAAAATTGTTAACATTTTATTACTAGCAAAACTGTTGAATGCTGTCGAAAAGCCCTAATTACTTGGAACTTTCGGAAAAAATGCTTAAACGCAGGCGTCAGCCTTGTACTCATCAAACCAAAGACTACGCAAGTGGCCACACAGCGATCACGCCTCAGCGCCATGCTGAGTCACAATGAAGAGATAGATACATTGAAAGAATGACTCATCTAGCTGGAGAAGAGCGCAGTTTTCATGAATGTCATCCATCTTGAATGCACATTTTAAACTCTCCCAGGGGTTCTTATCCATCAGCTAAAATGTATACCGCAAGAGAGTCTCATGACTAATACAACACTTTTATCTTCTAAGTAATAATACATTCTAAGTATAGTAATATGCGGTCTATGAGATTCCACCTTAACACTATAGGAGAGCTTTTATGTGTACGCTTCTCCTTCTCTCTTTCACTATGTGTATTATATTATATTATATACCGTGGCATTCCGTCGGTTACGACGACGAGGGTTCTAGTTGATCCGATCAACGGAACAACCTGCTCGTGAAATTAACGTGCAAGTGGCTGAGCACTCCACAGACACGTGTACCCGTAAAGTAGTTCTCGGAGAGATTCAGCGTGACACAGAGTGTGACAAGGCCGACAATAGAAACACGACAAGGTACAATAGAAACACGACAAGGTACAATAGAAACACGACAAGGTACAATAGAAACACGTAGAGAAAGTTGTGGTGAAAGAGTACAGCAAGGTACGCCACCACCCCGTGCCAGAGATTCGTGGAGCTTTAGGTGTTTTCGGTCAATAAACACTCACAGCGACCGGTCTGGGAATCGAAACCGTGAGTCCTAGCCACTGGGCCATTGCGCTTCCACATATAGTATATATTCTTTTATTCTTTTATTTGTTTCAGTCAACTTACTGTGGCCATGCTGAAACACCACTATTTACTCGAAGAAATCAACCCCAGGACTTATTTTTTGTAAGCCTGGTGCTTATTCTATCGGTTGTCTTCTGCCGAACCGCTAAGTTACGGAGACGTAAACACATCAACACCAGTTGTCAAGCGATAGTGGGGAGACAAACATAGACAGAAACAAGCACATAAATATATACATACGACGGGCTTGTTTCAGTTTCCGTCTACGAATTTCACTGACAAGGCTTTGGTCGGCCCGAGGCTATAGTAGAAGGCACTTGCTCAAAGTGCTACGCAGTGGGACTGAACCCAGAACCATGTGGTTGGGAAGCAAGCTCCTTATCACACAGCCACGCCTGCACCTACATAAATAATATATATATATATATATACAGGGTTGGCCAAAAGTCACCTAACAATACATAAAATCCATTTAATTCCAAGATTAAAACAAAAATTATTTTATGTGACTTCGCCAATAAATAGACAAATATTGATTTTTAACTCACAGCATTCAATTATCAAACATTCATAATTGGAATGAATAAATAAAATTGAATATTAAGATTTTATGGAAATTTGATTTACTGTCGGGTGACATTTGGACAGCCCTGTATTATATTGTACTTTTCCTTATGGCGACGAGGTGTCAGAACGTACTCAGCAACCATTCGTCCGTCTTTAGGAGTGGCTGTGTGGTAAGTAGTTTGCTTACCAACCACACGGTTCCGGGTTCAGTCCCACTGCGTGGCACCTTTCCCAAGTGTCTTCTACTATAGCCTCGGGCCGACCAAAGCGTTGTGAGTGGATTTGGTAGACGGAAGCTGAAAGAGGCTCGTCGTATATATGTATGTGTATATATATGTGTGTGTGTGTGTGTGTGTGTGTATGTGTGTGCGTGCTTGTGTCTCTGTGTTTGTCCCCCCCCCCCCAACATCGCTTGACAACCGACGCTGGTGTGTTTACGTCCCCGTAACTTAGCGGTTCGGCAAAAGGGAACCGATAGAATAAGTACTAGGCTTACAAAGAATAAGTCCTAAGGTCGATTTTCTCGACTAAAGGCGGTGCTCCAGCATGGCCGCAGTCAAATGACTGAAACAAGTAAAAGTGTAAAAGAGTATATATATATATATATATATATGCGAGTAAAAATAAATACAAAAAAGGGGGTTTTGTATGATTGTGTATAGAGGAATATATTATTTTGTTTAAAAGAGTTCCAACACTGCCTGTTTTTTTATGTTTTATTTATATTCCTGCAAAACCAATGTGGGATATAGAATATGGAATATACAATATATAATATAATATACAATATATAATATAAATAAAAATGGATGGTACTATGAAATAAAATATTGAATGTCTTATTGAATATATGGAATATGTCTTATTGAATAGATGAAATACTGAGTGTTCAATATAAAGGAATATATATATATATATATATATATATATATATATATATATATATATATATATATATATATATATATATACAATTAAACCTTGGGAGAGGCATTATGCCGGTAATAAACACACGCACTGGTTCAGTCCTTTATTAATTTATATAGTTTTTTGTTAAATTATTTCATTGCACTCTTGCAATCTCTTCAGTAACTTGTCTCTCCACTTCCATTTATTTTGAATATATGATCTGGCGTTGTTTTGGCGTTGTTTCGAAACTGTTTGGTATGAGCATGTGAGTGTGTGCAAGCTCGTATGTGTGCACGCTCATATGTGTGCACGCACTTATGTGTTCGTGCTTATATGTAAGTATGTGCGTCCATATGTGTGTTTGTAACAATTTCGTTTATATCAGATCAGATAGAGACTTTTTAATTAATTTATTTACGTTCATATTCCGCATCATATGTGTGAACAACACATGCAACCACGGGCAATAGTAAGGCCCTCATCTACGTGTATTTGGTGTTTAAAATTGGTTGCGTTTCAGTTATGAGGACCGACTCCTGTATTTGTCGCAAAGATGCGTCACCGGGGTGTCTAGACAGGATTTCTATGTTAATTCTGTCCAGTACACCACCATGTTGTTCTTTGGCATGCTGGTAGAGCACCGAGGTTTGTTTTTGATTATTATAGTCCCTCCAATGTTCGTTTACACGCTCAGCCAAACTTCTTGCCGTCTCACCTATGTATGTGGTGTTTCTGTTTTTACACTCACCATCCATACAGCTTATTTTGTAGACTACATTTCTGGCTTTGCAGTTGGCACCAGGACTATTTTTGCACACAATGCAACTCTCCTCAACACACCTTGTTCTTCTGAAGGGATATGTTTTACATATTATTGATCTAATTGATCTCCCTGGTTTTTCTATAACATTTATCCTCACACGAGGGAACTAGGCCTCCTCCTAAAACTCGTTTATAATAATGAATACTTAGATCACCACGACCTAACTAGATTCTGCCCCACCAGGTCAGGACGAGGTAGACCACATACGATCACATCAGCTGCTAGAAAAACCACCGCAGAGCGTTGGAAGGGATGGAATACACCCACCCACGACCCAGAGGATAATATCCAAACACGAAAAATGGTTGCACATGCTGTAGGTGCAAGTCTGAAGACCACCCTGCAGAACCATATAGTTAAATTCAATGAAAAACTATACATGCAGGTCCAGGGAGCGGCTATTGGTGTCAGTGTGGCCGGAGACGTGGCAAGCCTATTCATGACCTGGTGGGACAAAAAGCTGAAAACAACTCTCGAAGAACACTCAATAACACTCAAACTATACAGGAGATATGTAGATGACATTAACATCGTAGTCAAAACACCATCAAACATTCAGACTGAAGAGAACGAGAAGATCGTGATGGAAAACATCCAGAATATAGCTAATACAATACACCAGAGCATCAAAGTAACAATAGATTACCCAACAAGACACCTAAACATGAGACTCCCAGTACTTGACACAGAACTTTGGCTAGAAACAATTAATGACAAAGTTCAAATCCTCCACTCACATTATATGAAACCTATATCTTCAAAGTATGTTATCCATAAGAATTCGGCTCTATCACACAGTGTGAAAATCAATATATTAGTAGCCGATTTGGTTAGAATAATGAAAAACATATCCCCCCCCCCTGTGCGGTCCATGGGAGGGGCAAAAACATATTCAAGACTTCATGCATCGCATGCAATTTTCGGGATACAGCCAGAAAGATAGAATCCGGGTATACAGAGGAGCTAACAAGAAATTTGAGGAGATTGTTGTCAAAGATACAAATGGAACACAACCTAGATACCGTAACAAACAGTGGAATAGACTACAAAGGATTAGTAACAAAACAAACAAAAAGACCACGTGGTACAATACCGACAAGTTCCAGGGAGTAATGTTTGTGGACGCCACGCCACACGGAGAACTGGCCCGCAGATTTCGAAAAATCCTCAAAAGTACCAAGTTGAGGATAAATGTTATAGAAAAACCAGGGAGATCAATTAGATCAATAATATGTAAAACATATCCCTTCAGAAGAACAAGGTGTGTTGAGGAGAGTTGCATTGTGTGCAAAAATAGTCCTGGTGCCAACTGCAAAGCCAGAAATGTAGTCTACAAAATAAGCTGTATGGATGGTGAGTGTAAAAACAGAAACACCACATACATAGGTGAGACGGCAAGAAGTTTGGCTGAGCGTGTAAACGAACATTGGAGGGACTATAATAATCAAAAACAAACCTCGGTGCTCTACCAGCATGCCAAAGAACAACATGGTGGTGTACTGGACAGAATTAACATAGAAATCCTGTCTAGACACCCCGGTGACGCATCTTTGCGACAAATACAGGAGTCGGTCCTCATAACTGAAACGCAACCAATTTTAAACACCAAATACACGTAGATGAGGGCCTTACTATTGCCCGTGGTTGCATGTGTTGTTCACACATATGATGCGGAATATGAACGTAAATAAATTAATTAAAAATTCTCTATCTGATCTGATATAAACGAAATTGTTACAAACACACATATGGACGCACATACTTACATATAAGCACGAACACATAAGTGCGTGCACACATATGAGCGTGCACACATACGAGCTTGCACACACTCACATGCTCATACCAAACAGTTTCGAAACAACGCCAAAACAACGCCAGATCATATATTCAAAATAAATGGAAGTGGAGAGACAAGTTACTGAAGAGATTGCAAGAGTGCAATGAAATAATTTAACAAAAAACTATATAAATTAATAAAGGACTGAACCAGTGCGTGTGTTTATTACCGGCATAATGCCTCTCCCAAGGTTTAATTGTATTTCTTTCAACACACGTATCCACATCAAGAATCTTGCACACGAAATACACATACGAAATATATATATATATATATATATATATATATATATATATATATACATACATACATACATACATACATACATACATACATGTCTATGTGCACCGGAATTGGTACACATGAAAATTACGGCAGCAGCAAGTTGCTATACAGATGTGAAAAGAGTGTACCGATTAATCCAGACCCCACCCTGCCCTTCTACACTCACACACGTGCGCATACGCAGGCACGTCAAACTTCGTCATCGTAGACTAACAATGCTCCTCCTTCCTCACTTCTCGCTCTCTCTCTCACTGTTTCTCCTCTCCCTTTTTTTCATCTTTCTCTTTTTCAGTGTCTGTCTGTCTCTGTCTCTCTCTCTCTTCCTCTTTCGTTTTCCGTTTATCCCTCCCCAACCAAACATGGCATAGATGGAAGCACTATTAACAAAAGAACGTCAATGCACCTTATCCCAGAAACGCACGTATGCACACATGTCTATATATACATGCTTGCATACATCACACACACACACACACATACATACACACACATATACACACACATATATACACACACATGCATACCTGCGCATGCACAATGTTAGTTGCGTCTCAGCTTCATGCAGATACACCGTCACGCCCAACCACCACCACCACCGACCGCCACCGCTACTTTCCATCACGTCCACCACCACCACCACCTCCACCACAACCATCTCTACTACCACCACTACAACCGCCTCCACCATCACTACCACCACCTCCACTACCTCCACCACCACCACGCCCACCACAACTTCCACAACAATCATCTATACCACCACCACCACCTCCACCACAACCGCCTCTACCACCACCACCACCACAACTGCCTCCACCACCACTTCCACCACCACCTCCACTACCTCTACCACCACTACCTCCACCATCACTACCTCCACCACCACCGCTACCACCACCTCACCCACCACCTCACCCACCACCTCGCCCACCACTTCCCCCACCACCTCCACCTCCACCAGACATGCCAAACAAGACAAATCGAAGCTGCACAGGACAAAAGAACTAAAATACGCGTCTTCATTCATACATGTGCATCGTGACACACTGACATACTGACACACGCACGCACACACACTTATACACATTGACATACTAACATACTAAAACACGTGCACATTACACTTGCATGTAAACACACACACACACACCCACACGGGAGCCTAACTGATGCACACATACACACACAAACATCATATTTCCTCCACAACCACCAAAAGTGATTTGGCGCCATTTAGCTTCCTTAAAAAACGTACACAATTCTCTCTCTCCCTCTCCCTCTCCCTCTCTTCTCTCTCTCTTTCTCTTTCTCACACACTCACACTCATACAAGTACTTATTCACACTGACACTTATGTACTCACTCACACTCATACACCCAAGCGTATGAACATAACATCACATTTCCCCCACAACCAATGAAAGTGGTTTGGCGCCAGTCAGTTCCCTTAAAACATTTACATACAAACACACTCATACATTCACTAACTCACTCTCTCACTCACTCTGTCTATCTCTCATACACATACACACAAACACATGCTCACAAACACACACACACAACACAAGTACGCACACACACACACAGACCGACAGCAAAATGAATAAATAAATAAATGTACCGTCTTTGCCAGTTTCCTTTCTTCATGTTGCTAGTTAGAACCAAATCAACAGTCGTTCAATATATCAACTGCTTAAAGGTGTGATTGACGCATTCAAACAGAATGTAACATAATGCACGGAAGAACAATTAAAAAACGAAACCATTATTATTATTATTATCATTATTATTATTATTATTATTATTATTATTATTATTATTATTATTATTATTATTATCTTTATCATTATTATTATGATTATTATTGTTGTTGTTGTTGTTGTTGTTGCACCCCCATCCTTCGCCCTTGTGGCAAATAAATGAAATCATTATTATTATTATTATTATTATTATTATTATTATTACCATTACCATTATCATTATTATTATTATCACTATTATTATTATTATTATTATTATTATCATCATTATTATTATTATTATTATTGTTGTCGTAGTTTTTGTTGTTGTACCCCTCATCCTTCGCCCTGGTGGCAAATAAATGAAATCATTATTATTATTATTATTATAATTATTATTATTATTATTATTATTATTATTATTATTATTATTATTATTATTATTGTCCCCCTCATCCTTCACCCTGGTGACAAATAAATGAAATAATGTTCATTGTTGTTGTTATTATTATTATTATTATTATTATTATTATTATTATTACTATTATTATTATTATTATCTTTGTATTGTTGTTGTTTGTCTGTTTGATTTTGTAATAACGTTTATAGTATGCTCTTTAAAACTGCATCTATCGACAGAACTGTTAAAGAAGAACTGCGAAGATAGAGACGTTCTCGTGGTGGTGTCGGTGTTAGTGTAGTAGTATTACTAGTATTGGCGGCAGTGTTGGTGGTGCTGGTTATGTTGCGGTGGAGTGGTTGTGGAGGGGATACTGTTTTGCTGAAGTAGCGGTTGTACTGGGCGTAGTTGTGGTGGGGTTCAGGAATTTGGTAGTCGCAGTTGTGGTAGCAGTAGTAGTAGTAGTATTAGTAGTAGTAGTAGTAGTAGTAGTAGTAGTAGTAGTAGTAGTAGTAGTGGTGGTGGTGGTAGTGGTAGTGGTAGTGATAGCACTAGTGGTGGTGGATCAGGTGGCAGTAGTGGTACTATTATCAATAATGCTGGTGGTTTTAGTGGTAGTGGTGATAGTATTAATGGAGGGGGGGGGGGGTAATTGTAAGGGTGGTGAGTTGCGGTGGCGGGGATGGCAGTGACGGTGGTTTGCTGGTTGATAGTATTTGTGTTATTGATGGTTGTCGTAGTGTTTAGTGTTGGTAGAGGGGAGGCGGTGGTGGTGGTAGTGGCGGTGGCAGTGGCAGTGGTGGCAGTGGTGGTGTCAGTGGTGCAGTGTTGGTGGTAGTGGTGGTGACGGAAATAAGATGTGTGGTAATGGGATGTGGTAGCAATGGAAATGATACCGGGGGTGGTAATTGGTGGTGGTGATGGTGGTGGGGGGATGGTGGTGGTGGTATGGTAGTGGTGGTAGCGGTAATGGTGGTGAAATGGTTGTGGTGGTAGTGACGTGGTGTAAGTAATGGACCGTGGTTGTAAGGGGGGTGTTGGGGTAGTAATTGGCGTTGGTAGTAATGGTGGTGGTGGTGGCGGTGGTGGTGGTGGTGGTCTTGGTGGTGGTGGTCTTGGTGGTGGTAGTGTTGGTGGTTGGCACGGCAGTGACGTTGATGGTGGTTGTGATGGTTGCAGGCGAATGTATTTATGATAGCGTTACTGTCTGTGGTGGTGGTCGTGGTATTGCTGTTGTTGCTGTTCCTCTATTTCTCTGTGTATCTTACTTTTCCCCAATACCAGTTTTTTACTTCTTTGTTTCATGATTTTAATCATCCACTATCTCCTCCTCTTGCTCATCATCGTCGTCGTCGTTGTCATCATCATCATCATCATTATCATCATCATCATCACCATCATCATCATCATCCTCACCGTCGTCGACATCGTAATCTTACACATCATCATCATCATCATCAACATCCTCGTCATTATCGTCATCATCACCACCACTCCAAACACCAAAGCCACTGCCGCCACTATCATCGGCACTACCACCGCCACCCTATTACCGCCGTCAGCATCATCATCACAGTAATCGGCATCATCATCATCATCATCATCGTCGTCGTCGTCGTCGTCGTCGTCATCGTCATCGTCATCACCACCTGCACCACCTACTACCATCATCATCGTCATCATCATCATCATCAAAATCAACATCTCCACCGCTATCATCACCACCATCATCGACTCCACCGTCATCGCCATCAGCATCAACAGCAACATCAGCATCTTCTCGACATTCCTCTTTACCTTTTGTTTATCTTACAACAGACAAGTGAATAATGGCTGTATGTGACGTGCTTGGATAACTTTAATCGTTTCCTTACGTATTATTCTCATACAAACCAGATAAGGAAACTAACCAAGGAACTTCTATATTTTTTCCAAGTGACTTGATCTGCTAGAAATAGCAGCCGCATAAAATCATAGATTACTTCCTTAACTTTCTTGAAAAGTGGAGATTCCGCTGAACAATATAGTTCTGGGCATGCAGAAAGATGGGGTTAACTCTTTGATCTTAAGGTTTTCAACGATGGCTTCTTATACGATTATAACGAAAAAATAGCAGCAATGATTTCCTGAAGTTACAGCATACTGCATTGAAAAAAGAAGGGCATAATGGACGATATACACACACACACATACATATATATGTATACGTATATACATGATAACATATATATTAAAATATATACATATATATATATACATATATACACACATATATATATATGGAAAGACAAACACAGACACACACACACACACACACACACACACATGTATATACATATGCATATATACGACGCGCTTCTTTCAGTTTCCGCCTACCAAATCCACTCACAAGGCTTTCGTCGGCCCGAGGCTATAGTAGAAAACACTTGCCCAAGGTACCACACAGTGGGACAGAATTCGGAACCATGTGGTTGGTAAGCAATCTCCTCCCGCGCATACATATAAATATATGCGTTCGTATGTGAGTGTCTTTTTGTCTGTGTTTCTCCATCACCACCGTTTGACGACCGGTGTTTGTGTGATTATGTCCCCATAACGAAGCTGTTCGTCAAATAGTGACTGATAGAATAAATACCAGGCTTACATCGAATATGTCCTGGGGTCGATTATTTCTACTAAAGTTCATCAAGTCGGTACCCCAGCATGGTCGCAGTCAAATGACTGAAATGATTACAAGACTATATATATGTGTGTGTGTGTTTGTATGTGTGTGTATGTATGTGTGTACTAACATATATATGTATATATATGCATAATTGGGTACAGGACGTCACAAAATGTAAACAACATGAAATACGAAGGCAAATTTGGGTATGCGAACAACGAGAGAAGCAGTTGGAAAACAAGACAAGTAACATAAAGAAGAACTCTTCCTCAGTTGTCAGCTGTTCATCTACTCCACATTGGAAGGTGTTTATAAGCCATTTAAAAACACACAAAAACCGTTAGATTCACTTCAAAATTTAAATTTAATTTGCCAAAATATTTACGTCGCTTTGAGACCATCACCTGATCACTGACAAAATTCCGTGCTACATTTCTTTTGTCAGTGATCAGGTCGCGGACTCAAATTAAATTTAAATGTTGAAGTGAATATAACGATTTTCGTGTTTTTAAGTGGCTTATAAACACTTTCCACGCTGCAATTGTTTTTATATATATATATATATATGTGTGTGTGTGTGTATGTGTGTGTGTGTGTGTGTGTGTGTGTGTGTGTGTGTGTGTGTGTGTGTGTGTGTGTGTGTGTGTGTGTGTGTGTGTGTGTGTGCATGTGTGTTTATGTGTGTGTGTGTGTCTACAAAATTCACTCATAACGAGAATAGTAAAAGATACTTGCCCGAAGCCTTGTGATCGGAAACCGAGATTATTGATCACACAGCCATGTCTACGCTCCAAATACAAAGTCTTTCCTTTCTTTTTTTTAACAATTCGCTCAATTCTCTTCCTGCTCAGGTTGATTATAACCATAGACCACGCGGATATTAAGTTTGGCCAATCTGGCCGACATCTTACTTCAATATCTCCAATCTTGGAGGGTCATAAAGGGGTCGCAGACACCTCCCCTCCTCCCTGACAAAATAAACATCAACAACAACAACAACAACAATAAAAAAGTAGAATAAATAATTACGAAAGAAAACTATGTTGTTACCAATAGCAATGAATATTGCTTCCAATATAGGATGATGTAGCGTGGTATATTGTGGTGTGATGTATTAATACGTATTATATAGTATGTTACGATGGTTTGTGTAGTGTTATACGAGGTAGAAAAGGGATATAAATACGTGTAAATCCCGGTTGGGTGCCAAAATTATTCTTATTTTTTATTGCGTTCAATGGATAACGTTTTAATAGAGATAGTCTGCATGACTACATCGTGACTACGTACACAAACACGTGATTTCTTTTATGCGTATATAAACCTTTGTAGAGATATATTTGCACACATACAAATATATGCGTTTGTGCGTGTGTGTGTGTGTGTGTGAGTTTGTTTGTGTGAGTGTATCTGTGTGTATGTGTGTGTGCGTGCGCGTGTGTGTGTGTGTGTCTTTGTGCTTGCATGTATAAGCATGTGTGTGTGTATGTATGTATATATATATATATGTGTGTGTGTGTGTGTGTGTGTGTATGTGTGTGTGTGTGTATGTGTCTGTGTCTGTGTGTGTGTATGTATGTATATGTATATATTCCTCAAAAAAAGACATACACGTACACGTACAAACTTGTGCACATACGTATATATACACTCACGAGCATTCATACAAATGCACATACACACCTATATCTTTATGTGTGTGTTTATGTCCATGCGTATGTATTATGTATATACATATACGTGTGCTTATATGTATACACACACACACATATATATACATATTTATATATATACACACACACACATATATATATATATATATATACAAACATACATACATACATATATATATATATATATATATATATATATATATATATATATATATATATATATATATATATAAGTTCAAGAGATACAAGGAAGAAGTTCAACTCAGGCAGACTACGATTGGTGTATCCAAATGCGGATTTAATAAAAGGGATTGCCTAAAACATGTATTAATACATTCAAAATATCGGGCTATAGAAATATAAAAATATATACGAATATTTAAAATATGCAAGGACAAATAAATATATACATTTATAAATTTAAAGGAGTATAGATAAAAAATGTAGATGAGGATAATGAAATATAGAAAGACATATCGTTTAAAAATTATGGAATGCAGGGAGTAATAATGTTTACAAAGAGTTTTTGGTACCATACTTAAATGAAATGAAGTATACCTACGGTCGGTGAAAGGTTCAGTCCGAGGG
>NC_142933.1:87904971-87917471 GCF_046866305.1 Octopus bimaculoides
CGCGCGCACGCATACGCACGTACACATACATATGTATATGCACACACATATACATATGTATATATGTGGTGATAGATAGATAGATAGATAGATAGATAGATAGATAGATAGATAGATTAGATAGATAGATAGGTATATAGATACACAGGCAAGCAGTACCATTGGCTTTACAAGGTTGATGGCTGCAGTATATTAGATATGTGTGTGTCTGCGTATGTGTGTCTGCGTATGTGTATGCATGTATATGTGTGTGTGTGTGTGTGTGTGTGTGTGTGTGTGTAAATAAGTATATATATGTATATATGGACTGCCATGTTGGCTTGGCGATAACTATTAATATCCAGTACTGCTGCCGTAGTCTCCTTTAGAGAGATTTAGAAATATTAATATTTCTATTTTTGAAAACCAGTGGATGTATTCCACTGAATTTAGGTAAATACCCCCTCGAATAGACGACCAGTAGCGACACCTACTCGGTTCGGCTGCTTTACATTGATAAAGGGCAAATACCCTGAAACTATAGTCTGTAGATGACAGACCAGCAAGGGAAGCGGCTGACCTCCTCTGTTCGAAGGTTATAATGGACACAGATTCGTGAGTCACATAGCTAGCTAGAGGCGATGGCTTCTTGGAGCTAATGAACGGAAGCATTCGTCCTATTTTTTGGACTGCCATGTTGGCTTGGTGATAACTATTAATATCCAGTACCGCTGCCGTAGTCTCCTTTAGAGAGACTTAGAAATATCAATATTTCTATGTGTATATATATATATATATATATATATATATATATATATATATATATATATGATCTGTTTTCCAACGGCTTTTAGCAGCGACTCCATCTAAGAATATCTGAAGAAGGAATTGTATTCCGAAATATCATCGGACTATAGATAACTAAATTACAACAGGTATATAATCCCTTGTTTGTATTATTTTGCATTGTTGTACCATTCAAAACTTTTTATTCTTTACAAACAATACACAATGCTTCAAGTGAACTACAATACTTTTCCATACTCAATTTGATTTATATCAAATAATTTAGGAAAACGAATAGGTAATTTCCCTTGACTATATATAAGGATCTCTTCCTGGGGCCCTATTATCGATTTTTTTTTCAACAATCTGAGTATGCTATGAGGTTTCCAGACATGAGTTCTACGCACATGTCAACTTTCATCAAAATCGATAAAACAATGTAGTAAGAGTTAACTAACTCCACAAACACACCCACAGACAGAATTTCCTACATATGTAGTAGATATATATATGTATATATATATATATATATATATATATATATATATATATATATATATATATATATATATATATATATATAAATGTGTGAGAGCGTGTGTGTGCGCGCGCGTGCGTCTGTGTCTGTGTGTGTGTGTTTATGTATGCATGTATATTTGTGTTTGTTTGAATTTATTTCTAACAGTGACCCCGATTCATTTCCTTGCTAATTTGCAATCATGTGAACTTGCAAAATATCCTTAAGGAAAACGTATATGAGTTAACGCTTACTTTCATTCAATAATTTTCCAGATACGATTTAAAAAAAAAAAAAAAAAAACACAAAGGAAATAAATAATTCAAAATTAAAACGTAAAGGAAATTATTCCACATGACGTAAAAGAATGATGAGTGAATAGAATATCGCTAAATATTTTTGGCTTTGAAGTTTTCCGCTTAAGCATATTACGGTTATGATTGCAGCAGCGAATATTCTTGATGTTTATCCATGAGCGCAGACGTGGCCTTGTGCAGAAGAGTGCCGCTTCAAAACAAAGATGCTCCCAGTTCGGTCATAGTGTATATGTCACTAAGCACGTATTTTGTTCCATTGTCTCGAGTTGTTCAATAACTTGAATTGGTCGACAGGAACACAGCATATATTTATGCATTTATACATATAGACGCAGGCGTGGCTCTGTAATAAGAAGCTTGCTTCCCAACCACATGGTTCCATGTTCAATCCCACTGCGTGGCACATTGGTCTAGTGTCTCCTACTATTAGCCTCGAGCCGACGAATGCCTTGAGTGGATTTCGTAGACGGAAACTGAAAGAAACCCCGTCATATATGTATATAGATATATTTGTATATATCTTTGTGTGTGTTTGAAATTGAATTTGAAGGTGGTACTTTCTATTTCTAGCAATATAGGTACTACCCAGCACCCTCAGTCACAATTAGGGATGACTGAATTTTACGTTTTTGGTTGTGAATTGCAAATAGCTGCCTGCGTTATTTTGTAATTTCCACATTAGGATTTCACTAAATCAGTCATAAATTTACATGGTAAATATATATATATACTGACAGTCTGGATTTAATCGACCCCCAGGACATATTCTTTGTAAGCCTAGTACTTATTCTGTCGGTCTCTTTTTGCCGAACCGTTAAGTTACGGGGACGTAAGCACACAAGCGTCGGTTGTCAAGTGATGTTGGCGGGGGGGGGGGGGAACAGACACAAACACACATACATATATATATATATATATATATATATATATATATACATATATACGACGGGCTTCTTTCAGTTTCTGTCTACCAAATCCAAACTACCATAATAAAAACATTTTTACCGAATGCGAGGGAATGCAACTCTCAAAGCTATCCCCCTAGTATTAAAGTTAGAACGTTATATTTTCTTCTAATTTACGCATAGAAGAATGTTAGTCATCGACGAGATCACTTAAAATCCGTTACTTTAGAAATAAAATCCTTTGTAATGATAGTTCTGCACGGAATTACAGGCACCTCCAAGATAGTTTTGCTGTCAGAAAGGCAATAATGCAGTAATTTGCTAATTATAAATCTATAACTAACTACACAAATATTGATTTAGAATTTTGGTTCAACTGGTACTTATTGTATCAAGCCTCAAAGGATGAAAGTCGACTTCGGTGGAATTTGAACTCAGAACGTGAAAACGGACGAGATGCAGTTAAGCATTTTGTCCGGCGTGCTAACGATTCTGCCAGCTCACCGCCTTAATCAACTGTGCTAATATTCCCCAAATGCAGATTTACAATGTTTTAGTTGCCACAAAGTATAATAAAAATTTATTTATGCACACATTTCTTCCAGTGCAGTAGTTCGGGAGGATTGGTGAAACGATAAGTTAAACTGAGCTTTTTGGTTATCAGTTAGATCAGTTTGTTTTCGAATCTCCTCTGAAGCAGGATCTTCTTTTTTTTTTTTTTTTTGCATTGAGCTCCAGTTTTTGTTCATGTACCCACCAAGTCAACCCTGAATGTTTAAGATTCATTCAAGCTATGTCTGTTTCCATTTTTTTTTTTTTTTTGGCATTATGCATCCTGGACTACATTACACAATGTATCGATTTCTATACCATTAGAATGGGATTTGAGGGATATTTGGCTGTTAATACTAACCATTTTCGTAACCAGGTAGAAGCTCAGACTATTCCTTACTTTCATCTGTGTGAACTTGAAGTAATACCAGAACACATATTTGTCAGAGCAGAACAAATTTTCAGGTTTTAGAAAGCAAATAAATGTGATTTAATGGCGTTTATTCTTTTCAGAAAAATACAATAGTTTATAAGAGACAAGAAATTATGTTCTACTCAAGAACTGGAATTGAATTTCGGAATCAGGTGTTCGATTAAGGGATACATATTTCTATAGAAGCAGTAATGTCAATTTAATCTACCAAAATATGTTTGGTACTTACTATCTTATTGACCCAGGGGGAATAAAAAAAAGCAGACAAAACGAAGCAAAGTCGTCCAAAGTAGGATTTGAATTTAGAATATAGCGAAAAGAGATTAAAAACTACAAAAGAATTAGTCGAATGCTGTGCCATTTCTCCGCATGGTTTAATATTACAATAAACTTGTTAACGGTGGAATGGTAAACTAACTGAATTCTTTTATTAGACTATCAAAGAAGATTTCGTTTAGCGGAAATGTGCCGTAACAGTTTTTCATGTTAAGAATTAAAGAAAGCGATGCATGCAGGCAATCTAATTTACAAATTTACCTATCCCTTGAAAGTTGGTAATGTTACGTACACAGATCAAACGCAAATAAATAAGCATAAAGACAAGAAGTGGTACCTAAATGTTAGCAAAAGGGCATAGGGTTACTTCGTCATCTAGTGCTGCCGTTTGTCGATTTGTGCTCAATCGTTTCTGGTTTTGTTTATTTATTTTAGACATACACACACACTTACATGTATAGAGGTATATACATATACATATACACAAACACGTGCATAGATAGATAGATAGATAGATAGATAGATAGATAGATAGATAGATAGATAGATAGATAGATAGATAGATAGACCGTGGTCTTTTAAGTATATATGATATAGATAAATAGACACACAGACAGACAGATAGATAGATGGATGAATAGATAGATAGATAGATAGATAGAACCGTCCACAAAGTCTACAATCGCCTTCAAACACAATAGATTATATGTACGTTGATTATTATTATTATTAGTAGTAGTAGTATGTGTGTGTCTATTTAATATATTTATAATGTAGTACAAATATATGCATATACATATACGTGGGTGTGTATACACTTTTCTTTTTATTTGCGTATCTATTTATCTATGTATCTATCTATCTATCCATCTATATATATATATATATATATATATATATATATATATATATATATACATATATATATATATATATATATATATATATATACACACACACATCCACACACACACACGCACACACACAGACATATATATATATATATATAAATTTAATGCACAAATATATGTATTTAACTAATTCGGTGGTACTAACGAAAAAAGGTCCTTTAGTTGCTCAGGTTGCAAACAACATTCTAAAACAATACAGTGGGGTGTAAAATATAATCCTACGCTGTGGAAATCCAGTAATTCCAATTAGGAATGATTTTTTTCAAACCTCTTGACTTATATCATATTGTATTATACTATATATATATATATATATATATATATACTCTTTTACTCTTTTACTTGTTTCAGTCTTTTGACTGTGGCCATGCTGGAGCACCGCCTTTAGTCGAGCAAATCGACCTCAGGACTAATTCCTTGGAAGCCCAGTACTTATTCTATCGGTCTCTTTTGCCGAACCGCTAAGTTACGGGGACATAAACACACCAGCATCGGTTGTCAAGCGATGTTGGGGGGACAAACACAGACATACAAACACATACACACAAACATATATATATACATATATACGACAGGCTTCTTTCAGTTTCCGTCTACCAAATCCACTCACAAGGCTTTGGTCGGCCCGAGGCTATAGTAGAAGACACTTGCCCAAGATGCCACGCAGTGGGACTGAACCCGGGACCATGTGGTTGGTAAGCAAGCTACTTACCACACTGCCACTCCTAATATCTATATATATATGGATAGAAATAGCAAGGCCACAAAAGAATGAGAGACCTCGATATTATGTAAATAGAGGAATTTATCTGTAAATATGTGACAATTATTCGGTAGCCATGATAAAACTCCGAGTTACGGATGTCGGGGCGGAAAGTGTCAATCACACAGTAAGTTCCCTTATAATCATTTTCATAGCATTTTTTTTCGATGGCCGGATAACTGAAGAGATGCCGGCGTGGGTTTCCGCCCCGACATCCGCAACTCGGAGTTTTATCACGGCTACCGAATAATTGTCACATATTATATTTATATATATATATATATGTGTGTGTGTGTGTGTGTGTGTGTGTGTGTGTGTGTGTGTGTGTGTGTATCGGGGCACTCCGCCGGTTACGACGACGAGTGTTCCAGTTGATCTGATCAACGGAACAGCCTGCTCGGTAAATTAACGTGCAAGTGAATGAGCATTCTACAGACACGTGTATGTACCCTTAACATATTTCTCGGGGTGATTCAGCGTTAAACAGAGTGTGACAAGGCTGACCCTTTGAAATACAGGTACAACAGAAACATGAAGAAAGAGTGAGAGAAAGTTGTGGTGAAAGAGTATAGACTTTTTTTTTGTAATAAAGTACCGATGGTATCGGCTAGTTCCCTTTCTCTCAAAATTGCTAAACTCGTACTTAAACAAGAAATTATTCTTCTGTCGTCTTTTTTTTATTTATTTCTTTTTTTGATTCAGTGACTGGGCTACGGCCCTTCTAGAATACAGTATGTGACGGGTTTTAGCTGACCATATCGATCTAAGTACTTTCTCAGTGTGGTACTTTGTTTAGAAAAGCATAAAGATATGCAGCATGAATAGAATACGGATATCAATCAATATAAACACAGGCCCGAATACATATATATATGTGTGTGCATGCATGCGTATACATATCCATATCCATATACATATATGCATGTTGTTGTTGTTAGCACTCACTCACTTACGACGTCGAGGGTTCCAGTTGATCCAATCAACGGAACAGCCTGCTCGTGAAATTAACGTGCAAGTGGTTGAGCACTCCACAGACACGTGTACCCTTAACGTAGTTCTCGGGGATATTCAACGTGACACGTTGTGACAAGGCTGGCCCTTTGAATTACAGGCACAAAGCAGAAACAGGAAGAAAGAGTGAGAGAAAGTTGTGGTGGAAGAGTACACCAGGGTTCGCCACCATCCCCTGCCGGTGCCTCGTGGAGCTTTAGGTGTTTTCGATCAATAAACACTCACAACGCTCGGTCTGGGAATCGAAACCGCGATCTTATGATCGCGAGTCCGCTGCCCTAACCACTGGGCCATTGCGCCTCCACTTATATGCATGTACACATATACATATATATGCTCTGTTACTGTCTTGGAACTTTCTAACAAGACGGCGTCAACAGCATTCGAAATCAAATAGTATAGATTTGAAACTACGAGCACTAATGCATTTAATCCAATACTTCATTATCCTCCCTATTTACACTACCCACATATACGACTAATTAAGCACAGTAATTATACAGCTGACGAATTACTACAGCTTCCTATTAATAAATGTAACAATTTTCCATGGGAGGTTGTTATCAGTTATGTAAATCTAAAGCTTAAGTTATCCTTTCTTCTCTTTTATTTTGTAAAACAAATTTACAAGCTTAGTTTTGATGGGTAAACGATAAGTATATGGCTGCTATACCGAAACATTACCAGCTTTGATAGGCTCAAAACTTCTGCTGTATCTGTAACGTGAAATATGCTTGGTATTTCAGCCATACTCATTAAATACATATCCCTTGTAGTTATGGATTTGTTTTTTGTTTTTTTCTTTCTGGAGCTTTTACTACATATCAGCGCTTTCTTTCTCCCAAACCCCGCTGTCGTGAAATATCTCAGTTATATAAATAAACAACAAATTCTATAGAGTTTTTATAGTTATTCGCTGTTTGTGTTTTAAGATAATTATTCTTTGGTTTATGGAGCAACAAATTGCTTGGAAGAATAACTAATGTATGTGTGGGTGGAGAGCCTGTATGTAGTAGCTTGAACTTATAGGAATAGTAGTTAGATATTTCTCAAATCGCACTCCACTGTTTTAAACAAGAGAATGATACATTGATTAAAGTAATGCTAGACAAATCTCCACAAAGACAGAACGGATCAGTAGTGATCGAGAGCTAAACGAGAGCTTTTGAAAAAAGACTATATCATGATACTATCATTATGATAATATTGGTATCTAATATTATCATAATATATAGAGATTACTGCTATCAAAAGATGTAAGTAATGTCTGCACAATATGATAATGTTTTTATTTAAAATAGTATCATGAATAATCAGTATTTCAGATCCTGATAGCTTTTTATTGCATTTTAAAGCTTATTGTTTCGCTTTTTGTATGGTTTTTCTGCTTCTGTTTGTAAAACAAAAACAACGATGTAGAATTAGAAAATTATTGTTTGAAGCAATTACGCAAGAGACTTAATGGTTAAACACAAGCACGCACACACAAACACAAAACCAATGTACACCCTATAAACTTCTACCATAAATTCTTTATCTATTGAACAAAAGAAACCAGGAGATTAATTTCTTAATTATGGCATATGTTAGAATAATTTAACAATGTGTCTATTAAACTTGTGCGGCAGAGACTGAACTATTAAGTTTATTATATATAAGAGTAATTTATCTAGTAAGCCATTATGTGCGTTCCATATCTGTGAAACTTGCTATATTACAACATTAATCAGTCCATAAAAATTATGCAAGAGACAGTTAGATATAGATTTTCTTTTCAGCTTGGCTCATGTTCAGTTTCCCAGCAGACTATATTCATTTGACTCAAATTTATTGAAACAGGATGCTTTTTCATAACCTCTTTGATCCATTGGAATCATTAAATTAATCGTTAATTATATATTTTTAATAACAAGGAATCAAACGTGTAAGAGATTAATTAATCTCATTAGATCATAAATATTATCCACTTGTTTAATTATTAACCATTCAGAATAGATGGGCAGCGTTTATGGCCGCTGCAAATAATCCAGCTCCAGACTGTGGCGATCCATTAATAGAAGAGACTTTTAACTAATATTACATTACAAGAAATTCTTGCTTGTCTCCATGAATCAAAGAAAATAGTCATTTTGTGAAAGAAAACAACTCTAAAGTGAAATTATTGATTGAACACAAACAACCATAATCAGTTCTTATGCTTCAATGGCAAAAGAAACCAAAGAAAACTTATGGAGTCTGCGAGAGAGAATATCTCGAATTGATCTGATATCGTAGTTTCATAAGATGCCATATTGTATATGAAATAAAATTATTCTGCCTATAAAAGAAACGCGATATACACAGCGGGTTCGAACCCAATGGGGTATGACTAAGTAATCCAGTGCCTTAACCACTTGACCACGTCACACTCCTCACCTTCAATTCTTACGAATTACATGTTCTTCTTTTTTTTTTTGCTATTTAGTCCCATATCAACACTGATTGAAGGAATACACTACCAAACGCTTCCAGCCGTGACATTCCTGTTTTAGCTTTGTAAATCTTGGACTCTACCCATAGCCCCCAAACTATTTCGGTCTGCTGCCCCCTTGGCACCCAGGCCACATTCCAGGCCACATTCCAGGCGCCCCTGCCACTCACCACCACAAATATAGACCACTCTCCGCATCAAATTCAAAACCGCAGTATTTCACAAGTATAGCTTAACCTAATTAACCCATTATTTCGTTGCATTTACATATATCGCCCCCTATTGGCCGCGCCATTATCGCCTCCACTTTTCTTTAGCACCCCATTGGATCTTTCCACTGCCCCTACAGGGGCAGTACCGACCACTTTGGGAACCACTGGGCTATACAGTCCCGTATGACTTGTAGTTTTTTTTAAGATGGCTCAATATGTTTTAATCGAAATACATTTGGTTATTTCTAGCAATGCGAAGTGACCATACAACTCAATTGCTGCTTTTGAATAGTACGTAGAGAGCAGATAAACTTGGTCTCACACTATACTTTGAAAATTATATGGTTCCAATGATGTTACACTTTGAACGAAAAAGAAATCTACACCTTTTTTACAGTCCTATGTGGATTGGTATTAAAAGGATTAAATAACTCAACTGGGAAACAAAGTATTATTACACACTCTATTCCCAAAGAACTTACCTTAGATCTGTAAGGTAACGGGTGGAAGTTTCGTGCACTGAATGACGTACAGAAAATAAACAGATGAATGATGATTAATTTAAATTTACTGCATTGGTAGAGAACGGGAAAAAAAGCAAAGCTAACCGTCAGCTGTTGGCGACTGTCAAATATTCAAAGAAGCAAACGGGGTATAATTTCACGAAATTTATAATCTCTCAAAGTTCAGTTACATACTGATGTCTGCCAGAAATTCCACACACTACTCTGATGATGATGGTGATGATGACGATGATGATGATGATGATGATGATGATGATGATGATGATGATGATGATGATGATGATGCTGATGATGATGATGACGACGATGACATGCACCTGTGGGACGACATTTGGCCCATCACATTTCATCAGGCGAAGGTAACAAGGGAGTGCATGTGTGTGTTTATATGTATGTATGTATGTATGTATGTATGTATGTATTTATAGTTTATTATAAAGGATACAAAATATCCACAGAACTGTTACTCAGAGTTTCGCGTTCCAGTTCGTTGCACAGTTTTGGTGAATATTCTGTGAATATTTCGCAGGTTTTATAGTAAAGCATATTACTCTATCCTTCGTATTCCAGCACTAATTTTCCCACATTGTTTTGCACTTATGAGTCTACCTGTGTGTGTGTTTTTAGATAGATAGATGGATGGATAGATAGATAGATAGATAGATAGATAGATAGATAGATAGATAGATAGATAGATAGACAGACAGACAGACAGACAGACAGACAGACAGACAGACAGACAGACAGACAGACAGACAGACAGATAGATAGATAGATAGATAGATAGATAGATAGATAGATAGATAGATAGATAGATAGATAGATAGATAGATAGAATTAGGCAGGAACACATATCGCAACGCCGTTCATTCGAAAAAGGACTACCAATTTATTTTCTTACTGTATTTATTTTATTCTCTAGCTAATACCTGTATCCTTGGCCGATATAATTTTCGGTCAAGGATTAAACAGAGGTAAAATAACAACAACAACAACAACAACAACAACAACGAAACCATATTATACAAATTTACCTCCTCTTAAGAGAACTAACTGAGTGTGTAAAATAAATATAAAAATAATGTAGAAAAATTGTAACGTGAATAAATACATATTAGGCAGAATGTCATCCTGGCCAGTAAAATTTTGTGTGAAGTAGAAACGAATAGGAAACGATTCAATTCAACGTGAAAGCATCAAAGCTGTTCAGATATAATAATATGCTGCTTAGAAATTAGAAACAAGAAAGAATCCAGGCTTTTGTGTAAGAAAAGAGGCGCTATTGCTTAGAAATAGTGTTTAATATGAATATTTGAGATGAGGTTTCCGATTGCGCTATTATAGCAAAGAATTGGTGCCGAAGATATTCCAAGAAAACGTTCTGGTTTACTTATGTGCACATCCTACACATATAGAGTTTTTAAGAATCAAACAAGCGTGACTTTATGTTGGTAAGTGTGGTGGTTGGTTTGCGGTGGGTTGGAACATGTGTGTGTGTGTGTGTGTGCGCGCGCGCGCGCGCGCACGCTTGTGTGGGTGTGTGCCTGCGTAGTTATGTATGTGCTTTCTATAAACATTTGTATATATGCATGTATATGTGTGTCTGAGTATGTGTGTCTGAGTCTGTGAGTGTGTGTGTACATTCATATATATTAATATACATATATGTATATATATATATATATATATATATATATATATATATATATACGTACACATATATGGATATAGATGCATATATATGTGTGTGTATAAATATATGCATTTATATACATATCTATGTATGTGTGTGTCGACATACACATGCATGATTATGGGTATATGTATATATGAGAGTGCATGTGTAAGTATGTGTTTAAACACACGCCCATGCACATTAGAGAAAGAGAAAGGGAGACAGACAGACAGACAAACACACACAACCACGCTCAGACGTACAAACACTCACATACACACGCACACATACATGCAAAACATAGCGATTCAGAAGTCCCAGCAACATTGAAATGGTATATACATATATATATGTGCGTGTGAGTGTGTGTGTGTGTGTACATTATACATACATATATACATACATATATATATATGTATATATATATATATATATATATATATATATATATATATATATATATATATATATACACATATATATGCATCTATATCCATATATATGTATGTATATATATACATACATATATATATACATATATATATATATATATATATATATATATATATGTATGTATGTATATGTATATGTATATATATATATATATATATATATATATATATATGTATGTATGTATATGTATATGTATATATATATATATATATATATATATATATATATATATATATATATATATATATATATATATATATATACATACATATAAATTCTTTTTATATTTCTTTTTCATTCATCTTATGTACGTATATTTTGAATTCTGTCTTAATATCCTTTTTGTTAATTTGCTGACATATTTTGAAACGAATACTGTTTTACTTATTTAAGAGGAATTTCGTTATCCAAACATGAGAGGACATTCATTGTACTATATATGACCCAATAAAACGGTAGTCCCGTTCAATTCTCTGAGAATGTCTAGCTCAATCACCGTGGCTGGCCGAGATGTCTACAGGCTGCTTGAAGCTATACCGGAATAACTTACCCTTTACAGTAAGAAGAGCTAATGAATGAGGTGGAAACGTGTGTGATTTAGCTAGATAGATTGCTAGCTAGCTAGCTAGATAGATAGATAGATAGGTAGATAGATAGATCAAGGGTTCAACAGAAGGAACACAAGAAAATACAGTAAGCAGAAGATGACAACACAG
>NC_142933.1:87927471-87932471 GCF_046866305.1 Octopus bimaculoides
CTTGTACCTAAAGTAAAAAAGTACATATACCGGTTAATATTTATTGCAGATATGGTGGCACACTGGCAAAATCGTTAGCACGCCGGGCAAAATGCTTAGCAACATTTCATTCGGAGTTCAAATTCCGCATAGATACACGCATAGATTTATGCATTATCTGTGCTAAATATTGGCTTCAAATATTGACACAAGGCCCGGAATTTCGGTGAAGCAAGTAAATTACTAACATCGAACCCGAAAGTCGACTTTGGTCGCGAGGTCGATCTGGCTTTCGAGTTCGACATAAATGATTTATCCGCTTCACTTTGTGCCAAAATTTGGTATTTTTGCCAAAACTTGAAACCAATACATAGCGCAGATAATGCAGGTATCTATGTGTGTATTTGTAAACACACACACAGAGGGGATCTGGATGTTTCATACTGACAGGATAGGCTTTAATCGCAACTAAAATTGGAACAAATCTATGTATTATGAAATGTCTCTGCTACATCACTATGGCCACCATTCACATAACTAAGAGACACCATGCGTGTAGGTATATTTAAAAGATTGGCCAAAAGTCACCTGACAGTAAGTCAAATATTTAATATATACTTAATATTCAATTTTATTAATTCATTCCAATTATGAATGTTTAATAATTGAATGCTGTGAGTTAAAAATGACCGTTTGATTTTCAACATTTGTCTATTTATTAGCGAAGTTTCATATAAAATATTTTTTTTGTTTTCGTCTTTGAATTCAATGGTTTCGATTTACTGTCAGGTGATTTTTGGCCAAACCTGCATGTATATATATATATATATATATATATATATATATATATATATATATATATATATATATATATATATATTATACTATGAAACTTAATTTAATTTTAATTTTTAATAAATTGAATTTAATTGGGGTTTTACCAGTAAATTTGGATTTTTATCCCTAATATTATATATATATATATATATATATATATATATATATATATATATATATATATATATATATATATATATATATATATATATATATAAGGGGAAAATTATAGTCAAATAAATTTGACTAAGGAAGTGAAAAACACCTCCATTGCTAGAAATAGGAGCTAAAATGCTCCAAAGCTGTTATAAAGCACATAACAATCGCATGTAATCCATCACCATGTGATGCACAGATCAATGTATTCCTTGGTGGTGGCATCCGCAGGATGTCCAGACCTTGGGTTATCTTCAAGACCCTCCATTCCCCTCCTAAATTCAGCTGACCATTTTTGCACTGTTGATAGAGCTAGAGCATCATCCCTTAATTTACCAACAATGTCAGCACGATTACCCTTGGGGGCTAAGCCCTTTTTATGCAGGTACTTGATAAACACCACGACGATGCCAAATTTTTGGCCATTTTCAAGAGAATTCGTTGTTAGTTACATTTGAAGTCTTCTTTGAATAGTCAGATGTCAGTTTATCTGGAAGGAAACAATGCATTAATTAATAAGAAGAATTTGAAATTAACGCATGCAAGATTTCACAGCTCTAGCATCACTCCTTCATAGTTAGCCTATGAATGTTTCAGCGCACGCTTGTATGTATCTATATGTGTGTGGTCGCGTTGGTGGTGGTGATAGAAAAGATTTTCTCATTTGTTTACTTGGCTAATGAACATTGTTGCTCGTGTAGTTGCTGTTGTCTAAAACCAATCGACATAAGATCAAAGGGGTTTCCAGCCGTAACAATACTGTCCTCTCTGGTACCACATTATCAAATTTGTTCATAGAATGTGATATGAAGTAGAGACGGTAGCATGAAACATGAAGTAGTTTACCTGCTATTTCTAGCCATCGACCGACCACATAATTTTCCTCTATGTAGTTATTACTAATATTATTGTTGCTACCAGTGGAGGCGCAATGGTCCAGTGGTTAGGTCAGCGGTCATACGATCGCGGTTTCGATTCCCAGACCGGGCGTTGTGAGTGTTTATTGAGCGAAAACACCTAAAAGAGCCCCACGAGGCTCCGGCAGGGGATGGTGGTGAACCTTGCTGTACTCTTCCACCACAACTTTCTTTCACTCTTACTTCCTGTTTCTGTTGTGCCTGTAATTCAAAGGGTCAGCCTTGTCACACTCTGTGTCACGCTGAATATCCCCGAGAACTGCGTTAAAGGTACACGTGTCTGTGGAGTGCTCAGCCACTTGCACGTTAATTTCACGAGCAGGCTCTTCCGTTGATCGGATCAACTGGAACCCTCGACGTCGTAAGCGATGGAGTGCCAACAACAACATTGTTGCTACCACTCCTACTACTAGTAGAGCTGATCCTACAACTGCTACGACTGCTGCTTATTCTGCTACTGCTGCTGTTCCGCTGCTATTACTGCTCCTGCTGCATCGCTGCTTCTGGCGTCGCGGTTAATGTTTATCTGATCCATTGCTGTTACTCTTACTCTTACAACTGCTGTTAACGCTGCTGGTTCAGCAGTTGCTGCTGCTGCTGCTGTTGCTGCTACTGCTTATACTGTCGCTGCTGCTGATTCAACTGCTGCTGCTGCTGATTCAACTGCTACTGCCACCGCTGCTGCTCTTGCTCTTTGGAATAGTGTGAACGTTATTTGTCTTGTTATTTAATTCCTTCTGAGCTGTCATAGAGCAGGCATGCCATCAAAAATGTTTCAACCGTGACCATTCTATCGATATTTCAGATTCCAGTATCCAATAACTCTTTAATGAAAAACAGTAGGGATGCGATTTAAAGGAGACTTCGCTGCTATTTCTAACATCTCCAACGGTTTCATTCAGGCTCACTCGCCTCATTAGTGTTATTGTTGTTCTTCATATTTAACACTTCGAACGTTAAACGCCGGGTGAAATGCTTAGCGGTATTTCATCCGACTTTACGTTCTGAGTTCAAATTCCCCCCTGGTCTGCTTTGCTTATTCATCCTTTCGACATCGATAAAATCTGTACCATTTGATCACTGGGGTCGATGTAATCGACTTACTCTCCCTACTCCAAAATTGTTGGTCTTTTGCCAAAACTTGAAATCAATATTTAATACTTGGTCAATCCTTATTGGCGTTCCCTCCGTGATCATCTCTTTATGTATATATATATATATATATATATATATATATATATATATAGGTCTACGTTCGTCAAATTTATACTTCAATTTCTAAAACTGTAGAATTTGATTGTAAAGCCGAATGGCGCAGTGGTGATGACGATAATGATGATGATGGGGGGGTGATGGGGGGTGATGGTGGGGTGATGGTGGGGGGTGGAGATGGAGATCGTGAAGATGTGGAGAAGGTGGTGGTAGTGTTGGGTAGTAGTAGTAGTAGTTTTAGTAATGGTGATGGTGTTTGCAGTAGGAGTGGTTATGGTGGTGACGGTAGAGGTGGCGATGGTGGGGTAGAGAGGTGGTGGGGGTAGAGAGGTGGTGGGGGTAGAGAGGTGGTGGGGGTAGAGAGGTGGTAGGGGTAGAGAGGTGGTGGGGGGCTAGATAGGTGGTGGGAGTAGAGAGGTGGGTGGGGTAGAGAGGTGGTGGGGTAGAGAGGTGGTGGTGGTAGAGAGGTGGTGGGGGGTAGAGAGGTGGTGGGGGTAGAGAGGTGGTGGGGTAGAGAGGTGGTGGGATAGAGAGGTGGTGGGGTAGAGAGGTGGTGGTGGGGGTAGAGAGGTGGTAGTGGGGGGTCGTCGTCGTCGTCGTCGTGATGGTAGATGAGTTGGTGGAGGTTGTGGTTTATTGGTGGTGTCGGTGGTGGTATTGATTGTGTTTGTAATGTTGGTGGTGGTGATGCATGTAGTGATGTGGTAGTAGTGGTGGTAGAGTAGGCAGCTGTGGTTGTAGTGGTAGTGGTTGTGGTGATGGTAAAAATCTTTGATCTTTGTTAACTGTTATATAGTCTTAAACGTTGTTTTAAAGTTTATTCTCGTTGCTGCCGCTATTGCGCTTACTGTTACTGGTTTTAACGATGCTGATTCAACAGACCGATAATTATAGCCACTCCAGCCGTGACTATCCCATTATTTTATTCTTCAGATGTATTTTATATTGGAGCACATTGTTCAATGTACCTTCCAGTCATCAAACATACAACAATTTAAAAGGAACGGTGAACAGCTCAGCCACACCGGTATGGAAGTCTCGCCGGACAGGCGTCCACCTTGGCAGCTTTTTAGGACACTATGGCCTATAATGTTTATTGATAGCGAGCCACAGCATACAGAATGTAAATTGGGCCCCTAGTCCCGTGAATATTCTGGACAAATCAATACATCCAGCCGGATGGTATTTAGTTATTGACCACAAGTTACAGCATTCATAGATAAGAACTGGGTCTCCAGTCACGTGCGGCCGCCCTGCACATCAGCTCATTGAACCCTAAAGTATCTATTTATTGACAGCAACCCAAAGCATGTATAGTAAGAACTAGGTTCTTGCTATACATGCAGATCAGTACAGTGGACCCTATAATATTTATTTACCGACAGCAAACCGAAGCATGCATAGAGAAGAATTTAGACCCTTACATCAGTGTGGGCACCGGGTAAATCAATGCACTGGGGCCTATACTATGAATTGAAATCAAGCCAGAGCATGTATATATAAGAACAGCGCCCCTAGACCCGTGAAAACTCAGATCAGTATTCTGGGCCCTATAATATTTATTTACTGACAACAATCCAAAGCATGTATTTTGAGTAGAATTGAACCCCTACATTAGAGAAGACAGAGGGTAAACCAACGGACTGGGTCATGTACTATTTATGGACAACGAGTCACGGCAGACATGGATCAGAATCGGGTAACGCCACTCGTGAGCTCCCCTTGCACTACTACCCGGTGTGCCAGCACCTTAAGACATTATTGGACCTACGTTGACCATGGGCGCTTGTCACGTCTTCCAAAGCCTACTCAAAACTAAAAGCAAAATTCAGAAAATAGACTTGACGGCTGATTCTAAGAAGCCGAACGACCAAGTAAGAACACCTTCTTACCAATCTG
>NC_142933.1:87959971-87964971 GCF_046866305.1 Octopus bimaculoides
TTTTCAGTATAATTTATTTGTTATTTGGCGTTGCCAAGTTTCCCCCTCCCCCCTCTCTCTCTTTTTTTCTTTTTGTCTTTCCTCTTCCTCTCTTCCTATTTTCATTTACTTTAGCAGTTGATGTTCTGGATTCAGACGGCGATAGCATTCTAACGGTCATTCACCATATTTTCAATCGATCAACTGAACCATGAATGCACCCAAAATTATATCGGAAGCAACTATAAGTCATACTGGACAAATAAATGTATAAAACCCGTTATTTATGCGCTTTCCACACGCACACATGCATGCACACACACATATACATTTAGATATACGTATACATATATGTATGTATACATAGACACATGTACATATACATACATACATACATACACACACATATATATGTATCTACATACATGTATATATATATATGCCTATAAGAAAGGATGACCACTAGGTGGACATCCAATATGCTAGAAAGAGGTCATCTTGAATATTGAGGCAATGGTGCACAAGCAACGGTTACGTTGGACTGGACACCTTATTAGAATGAAGGATAGCAGGATTCCTAAGCAGATGCTCTATGGAGAACTTGTGAATGGAAGGAGACTCCGGCAGAAACGAAGGCTGCAATTTAAGGACTGTTTCAAGTCCTCATTAAAGGTCTGTGATATGCAGGACACTGACTGGGAGAACAATGCCTGTCATCGCCACAGATGGAGGAAGCAGGTTAAGGTGGGGATCGACACTTTTGAGAGAGCACGTATCCAGCATGAAGAACTTAAGTGAGCTGCGCGAAAGCGCACGGCTCGTATAGTGAATGGCTCATATAGTGAATGGCTCGTATAGGAATGGCTCATTAGCCACCAAAGTTAGTCCTAGAACGTACAATGTTCCTGAAGGTGGGCAATGGTCTTCCTCGGTCACGAGTGGACGGCCATCATCATATATGTATGTATGTATGTATGTATGTATGTATATAGGTTACTATACCGTTATTAGAAGGCTCAACAAAAAATGTACTAGATCTTGTGAGAGATAAATATCACTTAATATACACAGTATTTCATTATGTGCTACTAATATTTTCATGCTGTAGAAACACAATAATTATTTATACTTCATGCCTTGTGTCTCCCAGCAAATTGGAATACACAACAGAGCCATTTTGTAAACTCGAGCCGAAAGAATTGCTTGGAGACACAAGGTATGAATATATAAATCTGCCGAATTATTGTTTCCTCAGCATGAAACTATTAGCAGCATCTATTAAGAAACTATGTGTATCAAATGATATGCTTATACAAATATACAAACATATACTGAAACTCATAACCTCCCTCTTTTTTTTCTCTGTCTCTCTCTCTCCCGCTATCTCTCTCCCTGTCTGTCTGTCTCTCTCTCTCTCTTTCTCCCTCTATCTCTGTCTCTCTGCCTATCTCTCTGTAGATATATGCATGTATGTATGTGTATATATATATATATATAATTTGTCTATCTATGTATTTATCTATTTGTGTGTGTGTGCGCGCGCGTGTTTGTGTGTGTCTACGTGCGTGTGTATGTATATATGTATGTATGCATATATGTATGTACGCATTTATGTATGACTGTATGTGTGCATATTTGCATGTGTGTATGTATGTATTTATTCATCCATCCATGTATGTATGTATGCATGTATATACATGTATGCAGACATAATCATTTAAAGTTTAACTTAGCCTGTGAATATCTTTGAATGTTTTGAGAAATCACTTTCAATTCTGACCTTAGCAATTACGCTTAGGATGCAGGTCGTAATCAAAAGAAACCAGTTATGAGATATACTTTACGACTGTAACAATATTCTGACGTAATACTGCTACACACATGTGTATGCATATAGGTAATTGTTAAAAGTGCACAAGCTTATATATGTAAATATACATGTGTTGTTAAAATATTTACTCGAATATTAAAGCTAGAAATTAAAGAGAAGTTGAATAAATCAAGGGCAGCGGAGTCGTCAGTAGTAAATAATGTGGCTAATCACGTGTCAATGCAATCCTTTAAAAAAATAAATTCAGCTTTAGAGCAGAGATGGTCTACCGTGTTGGTATTGAGCGATATGCGTTATGCTGTTGTAAAGTGGTATTAATGGAAAATATATTTCATTGGAGCAGACGATGTTTAAGTGTTGGAGGAGCGGTACGATGTTGAGGAAGAGGAAGTGACGGAAAAGAAAAAAAGAAAGTAGGAATTGACAAGTAATTGAGAATGATAGACCAGTAATGAGAGTATGGTTGTCAGCATTCGAGCAAGCGAGTATGTTTGAATGAGACAATGTATGGAGGAAGGAGAGAAGAGGAAGAGATGAAAAGTATAGGTACGAAAGGAAAAAGGTGTCTTACAAGTGTTCAATGTGGCCACCACCTGCAGCACGGGCAACATCAACGCGATAAGAGGATTCCTCGCAGACGCGTATCAGCATGTCACGATTCACTGAGTTGATCGCTGTTGTTATTTGATGTTTAAGGTCATGGGTAGCGAGAAAACTCCACTGCTACCCACTAACCGCGGTGGAGTCAGTGCAATCCACTAACCTCGATGACCTTAAACATCAAATAACAACAGCAATCAACTCAGTGGATCGTGATCTGCTGATACGCGTCTGGGAGGAATTCTCTTATCGCATTGATGTTGCCCGTGCTGCAGGTGGTGGCCACATAGAACACTTGTAAGACAGGAAATAAAAGTTGATTGTGAGTAAATACTTGTGACTTAGCTGGAGTCTTCGATTGCATTTCCTTATTAAAATATTGCGTAATGAAATCGGTTCATTCTTTTTGAATAACCCTGTATACCTACTAATACATATATATAATTGTTGTGGAAGGATCATGACCACCTCATGCGACCAAAAGTGGACTGACGCAATTCAACAAAATAAAGAAACTCTTCCTCAACATCGTACCTCTCCTCCAACACTTCGATTGCTTTTTCTTATTAAAATATTGCGTAATGAAATTGGTTCATTCGATTTGAATAACCTTGTATATTAGAAGGTGTATATGCATAGATAGATAGATAGATAGATAGATAGATAGATAGATAGATAGATAGATAGATAGATAGATAGATAGATAGATAGATAGATAGATAGATAAACAGTTGTTTGTGGTGTTTGGTTTGAGAGATGGTGTTTATGCTGCTTGCGATTTGTCTGTGTGTATGTTCAACAATATCACATAGACAAATACTATTTGCATTTCAATAATCAGTCACATGACCAGTCTTTTACTGCGTGTATGTATCGTATACATATATAAGCATATACATACTAGTTTTCCCCCTCTTTCTCTTCTCTCTTCCACATACCTGCTAACACACTCCTACACACACACAACGACACACTCATACACACATACTTATGTTCATACCGACGATATGTATTTTATTTTAAGGAAGGAGACGGAAAGCAGGATTCCAGGTAGCTTTGATCAATGTCTCCTAATTAGTAACAAATGAAGCTGTGTTGTTGAAACAGGAAAAGCTGAAAACATTAAGTTTCAGATTCAACAGAAAAGTTGTCGTCCATAACTCAGCAGTTAACCGTATTCTTGAACAAAATTCATCAATGATATTTACTGGAATAACTCCCACACTCTCACTGTCTCGTATTTCTCTCTCTCTCTCTCTCTCTCTCTCTCTCTCTCTCTCTCTCTCTCTCTCTCTCTCTCTCTCTATCTCTCTCTCTCTATCTCTCTCTCTCTCTCTCTCTCTCTCTCTCTCTCTCTCTCTCTCTCTCTCTCTCTCCTTTATTTGCTTCTTCCTATACCTTCCTCTCCTTCCTCTCCTTCTCTCATTCTGTCCTCAGTCCTGTGTAGTATTTACTGTCATGTGTTAAACCGTCTGAATTCATCCACCGCAGTAAATATTTTTGTATCAGAGTAAACAAGTTTGCATAACTCTTGCTACGCCAAACAAACAAAAATAATGTTAGTGTTTAAGAAAAACAAAAGAAATTTAGTTTTTATTGATTAAGATCGAACAAAATATTTTTTAATCCAAAAAATTCTCCAAAAATTCAGACGGAAGTGAAAACGTTACATCAATATCCGCCATTTCTTTAACGGTTTTTTTTTTCTTTTTAAATGTAGGTTTGATAACATTTTTAATAACGTAGATATCTTATCTGCTAAGATAAAGTGGCAAGTAGCTAAGGTATATATCTCCTTAGGGTGTGAATTTTATTAAGGAATTTGAGATAATTGAAAAAATCGAATAGAAATGTTTAAAACAAAATAACTTTCCAGCAGAATATTATAATGAAACCATCACGCAATTGCAACAAATTTGATGGCGATACATTTAAGCAATGAACACTCCGTTCAGTATTATAGACGCTTAAATGGGCTAAAGTTTAGTGAGTCAAAAAAGGCTTGTTGAATTTTACCGAATTGCCAATGAATAAATGCAGACAAACGCCCTCAGAATTATTTCTATTCGGACATTTAACCAGGCAGGGTGCAGTTCTATAAATAACTAGACCAGATCATATTAAAATTATATTCGATGTCGCATGAAATATATTTGAATGGGGCGACTGAACAGATAATTCAAATTAAACTGAATTACATTCAGATATTGTAATAGCAGCAATGTTTTCCTTTAGTTTCACAGTCAGTTGTACAGCATTGGAACGAACTCCGAGCCAGTGCTGCGGAATGAACATTTGCTCGAACACATTTCAAGTTCAAGCATCATAGAATCTTGCGCGATCCAGATTTCCTATCGCTGACCGGCTAAATGAGGCCATCTCAACTAATAGCTGTTGCGGCCGTACTGGAATTCTACACCAGATCGTTATCAGCATCGTCGCCGTCGTCGTCATCACCATCATCATCACCATCATCATCATCATCATCATCATCATCATCACCAACATCATTGTCGTCGTCGTCGTCGTCGTCGTCGTCATCGGCTTTTCGTCATGGTACATTATCTTTGCTGGAATGCTCCATGTAAAC
>NC_142933.1:87967471-87977471 GCF_046866305.1 Octopus bimaculoides
TTCTGTGAAGGTGTCATTTTTTTTATGCGGGTTTTTTTAAAGTATTCTGAATTTTATTGAGGGATTGATATCTTTCCTCATACTAAGAAGAGCATTGTCATCTACAGATTTGTAAAAATCTGCGAATCTTATATACACATACATTCACGCATACACACAAACATATGTGTAAGACCATTTATAACTTCGGTCAATTAAATAGTGAATGTGTATATAAATAAATAAATAAATACATCAAAAGAAAAATGGCACTCCGTCGGTTTCGACGGTGAGGGTTCCAGTTGATCCACATATTCTCCTCATATTCCACTCCATTTTCTTATTGCTAGATATATGTGTGTGTGTGTGTGTGTGTGTGTGTGTGTGTGGAGGTGCAATGGTCCACTGATTAGAGCAGCGGACTCGTGGTCATAGGACCGCGGTTTCGATTCCCAGACCGGGCGTCGTGAGTGTTTATTGAGCGAAAACACCTAAAAGATCCACGAGGCTTCGGCAGGGGATGGTGGCGAACCCTGCTGTAGTCTTTCACCACAACTTTCTCTCACTCTTACTTCCTGTTTTTGTTGTGCCTGTAATTCAAAGGGTCAGCCTTGTCACACTGTGTCACGCTGAATATCCCCGAGAACTACATTAAGGGTACACGTGTCTGTGGAGTGCTCAGCCACTTGCACGTTAATTTCACGAGCAGGCTGTTCCGTTGATCGGATCAACTGGAACCCTCGACGTCGTAAGCGACGGAGTGCCAACAACAACATATATATATATATATGTGTGTGTGTGTGTATGTGTGTGTGTGTGTGTGTGTGTAGTGCGTGTAGATGGTGTATCTTTATAATATTAACAAGTTTCCTGCTTCTCTCAGTTTGTTTCATACGTTCATGCATTCGTATCGTACGTAGTAGTATTGTTGTAAGGTATGTATTCCATCCTGTTTTAGATTTGAACATTCTGTTCTTATCCACGTTATTCTTATCCGGCGACGAATCGTCATAAGTTTCACTGAGAAGTTAGAACTTTTCAAAAATGAATACCGAAAACGTACAGATCTTTTCAGATACACGAGAAAGTAGCTTTTATCTCGATATTTATCGAAATTATGCACCTGGTTACTTAAAGTTACAAAGAATTTTATTTGCATTTTGTGTAAATATGCTCGTTGTTCTTATACTTTTTCATATTGCCTGGTTACTGCTGTTTTAGATGTTGTTAGTGATTCGGTTGTTTGAGTAAACCAATATGCTTCACCATGATGATGGTAAAAGTAAAAAAAATCAATTGACCAATGCTTTAAAAAATGACCATAGGGATCTTTATTGTTGCCATACTGTCCAAATATATGGAATATTTAATGTAGTGTCCATTTTGAAAAGAAAGTATGTGTATAAGTTTGGTTGGTCACTCTTATCGAGCATATGAAACCGCAGTTTCTTTGCTGGTCGGTTATGTGAGACTGTGAAGTTAAAGGAACACAGAAAGAAACAAGGAGAGAACACAAGAATTTGTAATGGTTAGCGATCTATCATGGCGAATGCCGGACAGGAGGGTCACACATGAGAACTAGGAAGAAAGGGAGATAATAAAGTAGTGGTGATCCCAAAATGAAGGTGCGCGTGCGAGTGTATAAGAGAGTTCGTATATGCGTGTGGAAGAGGGCTGGTGATCTTGACGTGTGCGTCTGTGTATGTATGTATATATATATATATATATATATATATATTCCCCAGCATGGCCATAGCTCATGAGCTGAAACTAGATCCAATCAAATGCGTACTGAGGTCAATTGCAGGACAAGTGAAAATATTTTTTAATATGTGTTTTGGGGAAAGAGGATCTTTTGAAGTGGGCATCAAATGAAAAGAGACATGGACAGTTTTATGACTGAAATTCTTTTGAAGTTGGCGTGAGACGGAAGAATTGATGTGCGTGCGTATATCTGTCTGTGTGTGTGTGTGTATGTGTGTGTGTGTGTGTGTGCATGTGTGTGTTTGATGGGGTGTGCAAGACAGAGAGAGTAATGTTGATGGTGTGTGTGTGTATATGAGAGAGAGAGAGAAAGAAGGAAAGAGAGATATAACTGAAATTTTCCATTCAGCTTTGGTAGTGAGTGAATGTGTAAGTGATTGACAGAGAAAAACCGAGAGAGAGAGTAATTATGTATATATGTATGTATGTATGAATGGCTTCAGTGACACACACTCACATACACGCACGCACGCACGCACGCACGCACGCACGCACGCAGGTTGTTTTAATCGATTTTCTCGGTAACTATGGGGGCTAGGAAAAAATACAAAGCGCGTTCCAATCTATGCACCCGTCTCCACGGGTGTGCCATTTTTCACGCGAATCCACCCAGCCGTTTGGCCGTGAACCTCGAGACAAGAAAGAATACGACGGTCGCCCATGTTCAATTTATATTATAGAATATATATAGCGTAGGAGTGGAGAAAAAGAGAGAAATTATTATTAATCTAAACAAGTTGAAGAACAGAGGAAATGAAGTTGAAAATGCACAGAGAATATATTAGAATTAATTAGAATTTAATTATATTTTAAAATATAGGAATACACTTGACCGGTTTCACATTAGATGTATATGTAAGCGTATTGTGTATGGAGTTGTGCCACTAATTATATCTATTCTGGCCGTTGTATGTATGTAGGTATATCACTAAAATTCGTCATTATTCTTTGCAGGCTGTTAAAATTTCTCCTAAATCATCGAAAGAAAATCTAATTTCTCGGATTCATATGTATATATATATATATATATATATATATATATATATATATACATATCTGTTTTTCTGATACATTCGTTATTCCTTCATTTCGTTCTATTTACTTCTCATAAGCTATATCCCCGTAACTTTCATTGATTTTTAATTACTCATAGATCACTTTTCAGCGAAGTTCATCTCATTTTTAAATGATTGAGACAGGTGTTGTAAAAACACACCGTGGATATGTTTGAAATATTTACATTTACATTTCACTCACTGAAACACATTAATTTTTTTTTATTTCCACAATAATACCAAATATTTACACCCACATATATAATATGTTCATTTAATTCTTTTCGTACATCTCATAGTGAACCGAACGTAAAATATATAGAAATATATCATTAAACGACGGTGTATTCGTTTCGGTTGGTGAGATGACTCTGACATCGAAACGTCACCTTATGTCCCAGATTAAAGTCATATAAAAACCTATCTGCTTTGTGCATTAGGTAGGAGATTGAGCTATTCCCCTCTAATTCTTTCTCATAGATTTTTACTTCTCATAATGCTTTTTCTTTTTTTACTTGTTTCAGTCATAAGACTGCGGTCATGCTGGGGCACCGCCTTTAACAATCATTTTAGTCGAATGAATCGACCCACAATTTCTTTCTTCTTTTGTTAAGCCTAGTACTTATTCTATGTCTTTTTTGCCAAACCGCTAAGTTATGGGGACATAAACACGCCAAAACTCGTTGTCAGGAGGTGAGGAGACAAATACAGATACAAAATGACACACACGCACATACATATATATATATATATATATATATATATATATATACATATGTATGACGGGATTCTTTCAGTTTCCGTCTGCTAAATACACTCACAAGGTTTTGTTCGGCCCGAGGCTATAGTAGGAGGCCCTTCCCCAAAGTACCATGCAGTGGGACAGAACCCAGAAAGCGCCTTAATTTTTAAGATGTTAATTGTCTAGTGAGCATTTGTAGTAAGAAAAAAAACCTGCTTTTCCGATGTGTAATATGAAGACCTGCAGTGTTTTAAATCCGTACTTCAAAAGATAGCGAGTTGGCCCGTCTTTGCCTTTCAGCCGTTCAAAGTCGATATAGAAAATTCTACTCCATGGTTGAAGATTCGCTGAACTGTTAAGGGTATCGGACGAGAAATTGATCCAAATTTGTGAATTCTGAGTTCAAATGCCAACTCGTCATCAAAAGATGGTGAGACTCCTATCGATATTCGAAACCTGGAATTTGAAAAACAAATGTAAACAGAGTTTCCTTTCGAGAATCGGGTGACGCCATTACAATCACTATAAAGGACAGGTATATCTTTAATCCTCCCCAATCCGTTTATTTCCCTATTTATGTACCTCTCTTCCTCTCTTCCCTCTCTCACACTCTTCCTCTCATTCCCTCTCTCTTACTCTCTCCACTCTTTCTCTCACTCCCTCTCTCTTGCTCTCTCCACTCTTTCTTTTCCCTCTCTTAATATATTACACACACACACACACATATATATATATATATATATATATATATATATATATATATATATACATACATATATATATATGTATGTATGTGTATATATATATATATATAAATATATATATATACATATATATATATATATATATATATATACATATATATATATATATATATATATGTGTGTGTGTGTGTGTGTGTGTGTGTGTGTGTGTGTGTGTGTGTGTGTGTGTGTGTGTGTGTGTGTGTGTATACATGCATACATATATATACTTACATACATATACATACGTCTGTACTTATGTGCGAATGTACTTGTGCGTTTGCCTGAACGTGAGCGTGTGTGTATGCGTTTGAACCAATTCACGTATTTTAATAACTTCCGCATCCCTACCAGCTGAATCGCACCGCATCTTGTAGAGTAAAACTTCCCTTTGAAATCTATTTAAAATGTCTTCCGCTGTAACACTGATTTAGCCCTTTTGTATATTTTCAAATACGTTTCTCCTTTTCTCTCAATTTCGCTCTCCATCTTTACGTTGTATTTTGCTTCTGTTTTTTTCTTCAATTTTTGTATCTTTAATCTTTGGGTTCTTTTGTTTGTTGTCAAGTCTTATAACAAAAGGAGGCGGGAAAGAAATTGAAGGATATCAATGAACAATTAAAATATAGAGAGGGGGGAAAAATAAGCTTAAAATAAAATATATAAATGTAAATAAAAAAGATAAAGATGGAAACGGGATGTAAACAAAGAATGACATTTGCGTGATAGTTATGTGTCGACGGTCAAATCCTTGAGGCAAATTTGTGCACCCATACATACATACATACATAAATGACATACGCACACATATTTATATGTGTGTATGTGCATACATATATACATACATACATATATATATATATATATATATATATATATATATATATATATATTTATATATATACACATATACATATAATTATATCTGTATATATTTATATGCGCATATGTATAGGCATATATATATATATATATATATATATATATATATATGTGTGTGTGTGTGTGTGTGTGTGTGTGTGTGTGTGTGTGTGTGAGTGTGTGTGTGTGTGTGTGTGTGTGTATGTATGTACATATAAATATATATGTATGTATGTATATATGTATGTCTTGATTGAGTTTTGATACTGTTGATAATTAAGTTATCCTAAAATCTTCATTAAATTCTTCTTCATCTGTTCTTTTATTCTTTTGAATATTCTGCTCTTAAGACGATTTTGTTATTTCAAACAAAATTACCATTTACCTCACTCCCTCTACCTTTTACTCCCTCTCTTCTCTCTCTTCCTTTCTCTCTACTTTGTTTATATCTTGACCTATTCTCCTCTACTCTCTCACTCGACTACGTGATTTTTTTCTTTTATCTATTATAGTTTTTATATGGTATTTTTTTTTTGCTTCGTTATCATTTTATCTTGTTCTGTTTGGTTTGTTTTTGACCACTTAGCTAAACACACATTGAATATAGGGCGACATGTTGAGTTGATCAGTGTTTAAAGGGAAAAAAGCTACTTGAAAAAAAACATTGCAGATGTTACAGTTGTCAATAAATGTGGAAATACCAATGTTCCTTCTTTCAATATAATGAAATTATGCTGTCTTTCTTACAAATGAAAAGGTTCCAAATAAGAACGAAGCTGCCATTTCCCCACCCTTGTTTCTGCCTAAACTCTCCTCTGTTTCTCCCCATTTTTTTTTTTTTTTTGTACTTAATGCTGATATAATTTATATGTTAAATGATATGATCGGAGACCGTATCTTAAAAACTAATACAATTACAGCGCTGAAGACAGAGATTAACTCTTCAAAAACACACAAAAACTATTAACTTTACTTAGGTGTATGAGTGGCTGTGTGGTAAGTAGCTTGCTTACCAACCACATGGTTCCGGGTTCAGTCCCACTGCGTGACACCTTGGGCAAGTGTCTTCTACTATACCCTCGGACCGACCAAAGCCTTGTGAGTGGATTTGGTAGACGGAAACTGAAAGAAGCCCGTCATATATATATATATATATGTGTATGTGTGTGTGTGTGTGTGTGTGTGTATGTGTGTGTGTGTGTGTGTGTCTGTGTCTGTGTTTGACCCCACCCCCCCAACATCGCTTGACAGCTGATGCTGATGTGTTTACGTCCCCGTAGCTTATTGGTTCGTCAAAAGAGACCGATAGAATAAGTACTAGGCTTACAAAGAATAAGTCCTGGGGTCGATTTGCTCGACTGAAGGCGGTGCTCCAGCATGGCCACAGTCAAATGACTGAAACAAGTAAATGAGTAAAAGAGTATTGCCAGCTCGTCTCTCTTAAATGAATACCATGTATCTGAGCTAGGTGACCATGTAACACCCATAATATGACAGGTGGAGAAGAGAGGGCTGCAGGAAAACCTGGCTCGTAATCATTATTATTGATTGGATTGGATCAACATGTATTTCGCTACTGTCGATTCAGTTTGACAGTAAACGTTCTTGTCCATTCATCTTTCCTTACAAGCATACATATACGAAGACTGCAACTCGATTTCGAGCACTACCACTGCTTGATTGTCCCTTTAAACCTAAGCCGCATAGATGTGGTTCTTCAGTTCTGCTAGGGAGTTACACTCTTTTGAACAGACAAACCTCTGATCGGTACCTCCAGCAACAGGTGTGAAGAGAGATTACCTTCCGACAGAGACATGTTTTCCTTCCGTCACGGAATTTTTTCATTGAGGGTTTATTTAGCTTTTCTCTGCTATGGCCAACTATAGTATGTAACACATAATAGAGATATCAAAAATCAAAAGATGCTCGTACCTAAAGCTTTTTAAAGTGAAGAAGGCCTTGCACAGGAACAATCCCACTTTCTAAACAATGCAGGCGTTTGCCCCTAATGAAGAACAACTCTAAGAAATGGGCCTCATATGCCCTTTATTAATCATTTGTGTGAGTCACATAAGTAATATGAGAGCAGAGATTTCTTCATGTTGTTCTCATATTCAGGGTGGAATTCGAATGCAAAGCACCAAAGGAACCTAATTCGATTTTGCCTTTCATCTAGGGATTGATTGAATTGCTGGGTTTGTCTTTGAATTTTACACAGTGTAATTATACATACATACACACACACACATCTATAGTATATACATACATACACACTCACATCCATACGTACATGCATACATACACACACGCACAAACATACATACATATACGTACATATATACTTATCTATAAATTCTTCTCTCCTCTTTCTGTCTATTTCTCTCCCAGTCTGTGTGTGTTTGTATGTGTGTGTGTGTGTGTGTGTGTGTGTGTCTGTCTGTGTGTGTGCTGTGTGTGTATAAACTTATATGTATATATGTATAATTTTATCTATACACATAGACAGGTACATACACTAGATAGACAGATAGATAGATGTACATATATGTGCATGTGTGACTGTGCATGCGCACATGTGTGTGTGTGCATATGTGTGTGTGTGTGTGTGTGTGTGTGTGTGTGTGTGTGTGTGTGTGTGTGTGTGTGTGTGTGTGTGTGTGTGTGTGTGTGCTTCTATATTAATGTTCCGGAGATGTCTAGAAACGCCAAACGGTTCAGAAAAAATCTATACAAAACAACACCAATTCTCACAACAATAGTAATAACTCAACAACAGTAAGAGAGAAAAGTAAAAAGAGAGCGAGAGAGAGAGGGAGAGAGAGAGAGAGAGAGAGAGAGAGAGAGAGAGAGAGAGAGATAGAGAGAGAGGCGGGAAAGAGAAAGGAGAGAAAGAAATATACGCGCACAAAGGAAAAAAAGTAAATTAAATCCAAAACAGAGTTTCAGCCAGTTCGAGGCTTTGATCAGCTTGACCGTACAGGGCTGCATATGTAATTTCGTTAAACGAGGTTAAGAGAGATGACCTGACCCGAAATGGCGAATCGATGAAAATGTCGTAATAGCGTAAATTCTCAAAGAGCTATGTTCAGTGTTTCGTGTGTGACTTAATTTCAAAACCAGTGAACCGTGAACGAGTTTCTGCATCGCCACTGCAATATAGCTGAGTTGATATCACAACAGCATTGTTGGCGCAGTCAATGTAAGGTGTTGTATTGAGCTTAAACGCATATATGAGAGGCAATGTCTTCTAGTGATTATCAAATAGATACGCATATACAATGATAAACATATGTTCATCGCATTATATCACTGCCATCAGTTTGTCTGCCTGGCTGTCAGTCCAACTGCTGCCTTATATAAGTATGCACATCTATCTATCTATCTATCTATCTATCTATCTATCTATCTATCAATCTATCTATCTATCTATCTATCTATCTATCTATCAATCTATCTATCTAATTATTTATCAGTCTTCTCTTCCTCCCTCTCTCTCTCCCTCTCTTTCTCTCTCAATCTCTGTCTCCCTCACTCTCTCACTGCATACACACACACACACACACACGCATATATATATATAAACTTAATTATCTACATGCACATCAACATGCTTGCATGTATGATTGTGTGTGTGCGCGCGCGCGTATGTGTACAAGCATATAAACATCGACATACCCATCCACACGCATCAGTCTATCTATCTGTCTATCCATTTATTCATCTGTTATGATAAATTTACCCAGTTTGTCATTAAAAGATCAAAAAATCTATAATCCGTTCTATCGCTTCAAGCATCTATTGCACTGATATAATGTGTGTATAGACACACACACACACACACACACACACACACACACACACACACACACACTCACACACGTACATAAGTATACATACATATATATATATATATGTATATGCATATACATACACGTACATATGTATATCGGCATGCAAGCACGTATAAGGCATAGAGTTGTAAGAATATTGAACAGTTTGTATTCGCAGTATTCCTTTTGGTTCTCTGCGTTCCAGGTTCAAATATCCCTGAGATCAACTTTGCCAATCGTTCTTCCAGGGCCGATAAATGAGGTACAGTCCGTTGCTTTCTTCTTTTTTTTTCTCTGAGCATCTGTCCTTTTATTTAGAGAAGAACTCGTTTTTAGTCACAGTGACCTAACGATGAGCTCCGCTAGATGTGACGATGGTCAAAAATACAGCTTCCAATCGTTCTTTCAGGGTCGGTAAATGAAGTACAGTCCGTTGTTCTCTTTCTTTTTTTCTCTGAGCATCTGTCCTTTTATTCAGAGAAGATATCGTCTGTAGTCACAGCTAGAAACGAGCACCACTAGTCTCGACGGTACCAATCCAAAGTTTTCATCACGAGTTTAGGGCCCCAAAATGACTCTCGCACCCATAATTGTGTATGTGAGTGTCATTGTGTGTGTATGTGCGCGCGTGAATGTATGTACATCAAATGCAAATGAAAGAAAAACAACAATAGCCTAAGGGACGTATTGTACAGTTTGTATTATTAAGAAGGAAGGATCTTATGAAGTAAAAGCTATAGAGCATGAGTATGACGTTTCGGACTTAGCTCTTCATCAGACACAAGAAGAAAGTACAAGGAGAGAAAATGAAAAGAAGAAAGGATATTAAAAAAAAAATGAAAGAAGATAGCCAAGAAAAACACACATATGTTAGGTTCACACGATCGACCTCTGACTACCTGAAGGTGTGATGCAATTGTAGTTTTAATTGTAAGCGTTCGTGCCCATCAAATAGAGCAGCTACTGTATTCATATAATGTTGAAAACTTCAGAAGACCTTACACCGCGAATCTATATTTCATATTT
>NC_142933.1:87979971-87982471 GCF_046866305.1 Octopus bimaculoides
AAGTCTAGTACTTATTCTATCGGTCTCTTTTTGCCGGAGGGCTAAGTTTCGGAGACATAAACACACCAGCATCGGTTGTCAAGTGACGGTAGTGGGGGGGGACAAACACAGACACATAAAACAAACTCACACACACATGAATATATATATATATATATATTAATATGCAGCGGGCTTCTTTCAGTTTCCGTCTACCAAAACCATTCACAAGGCTTTGGTCGGCCTGAGGCTACAATAGAAGACACCTGCCCAAGGTGACACGCAATGGAACTGAACCCAGCACCATGGGGTTGGAAAGCAAGCTTCTTACCACACAGCCACGTATGTTTCTATTTTATGGGCGTGTGAAAATGATCGACGCGTAGGGAGTGAATGAGCGTGTGTGTATGAGTGTGTATATGTATATGTGACTGCGTGTGTGCGCACGGGTGTATGTGTGTAAATTTATGGATCTGCCTCAATGCGTCAATTCATATGTGTATGCTTGTGTACGTATGTATTATCATATTTGTTCGTATGCCTGCTTCTACCACGATGGTATGGATATTTTCTATGTGTATTTCTCAATGTACATATACGTATGTTTAACATATATATGTATATATATATATATATATATATATATATATATATCTGTGTTCAAATTTCTGTGTGCGTATGATATGCGTATATTTGAGTATACATGTGCGTGTATGTATATATATGTATAAGTATTCGTGTCAATGTATGTTACTGCATCTGTGTTTAGGCGTGTCTATGTCTGGCAATGGATACATGCGTTTGCTTGTGTGAATTTTATATGGCCGTTAATCTTAGTTCGCGTTTACGGTGTGTGATTTTTCAACGTGATTGGGGCTCGTTTCGAGTTTTATGTGCGTATGTATTAATATGTCAGTATGTGTGAATGTGCATATATATATATATATATATATATATATATATATATATATATATATATATATATATATATATATATATATATATATGCATGTATGTATGTGCATGTTTGAGATTGTGTGTTTAACATTTCATGTGCGTATCTTTCAGTGTGTTCACACGTTAAAATTGTGTGGATATGTGAATTTTATGTGTGGGCGTCTGTTGTTTTTATTTCTTCCTCAATTTTATTTCTTCTTTGTTTTCATATTTTTACATGTGTGTGCTTGTGTATTTCTGCATGCGTGGATCTGTTTTCATTTTGTTTCTATATATATATATATATATGTGTGTGTTTGTGTGTTTAATAGAAAGTATGCGCATATACGGATGTACGTGATTCAGCATGTATGTATATTTTCATACATGCTTCTATGAGCGCATGAATGTTTTTGTACGCATGTGTATACGTACGAATGGATATATAAGATATGCATATTGTGTATACACACGTGCTAATATGCGTTTGTGTGTATGTATATGGATATAGAGAGATATAATATATAAATGTATATATATATATATATATATATATATATATATATATATATATATATATATATATGAATATGTATACATACATATATATATATATATATATATATATATATATATATATATATATATATATACGTATGTATGTATGTTTACATGTGTGGGCATATGTATGCGCGCATGTGTGTGCGTACGTGTCTGTATCTGTTTGCATAATATAATAAAACTAAATGAACGCTGAGATAGCAATAACAATATTTAAAATTTAATAAAAACACAATAGGGAACAATCGCTTACAGGCAAATGTTTCGTTTATCTTTAGTTTCTTTTTATATTGTTTGTTTGTGTAATTGTGTGTGTGCGTGCGTGTGTGTGTTATAGTTTGTTTTTTTGCATATTTTGTTCTCTACTTAAAATTATTACAGATTATATCATGATAAAGATAACATGTGATTTCTAATATAAAACCTATATCCAGTTATCTATCACATATATAGAATTATACCGCATGCCAAATAATATTATAAAAATTATGAGCCGCAAACTCAGATACTTGTGGTTGCGATTGAAGGCAATGCGATAGCTATATTAGAACAAGCAGAGTAAAACAAGAACAAAAAAAAATGGCGGACATTTGACGGTGTGAACAAGTATATGCTTGAGCATGCGCACTGCTTTATACTAAGAGGGTAATGTTACAAGGAAACATGACAGAACGTACTAGCGTTTTTGCGTTGACGATGATGCAACGAGAGGAACCGATGCAACATGCTAGACATTATTTTCAACACAATATCACATAGAATCGCATTCTACGTGTGCGCGTTCATGCATGATATCCACCTATCTAACAATCTATATATCTAATCTGTCAATCTATCTACCTATCTATACACACATATACATACACACGCACACACATATATCTGTATATATATTTACATGTATATCAGTATGTAGTATGTATATGTATATATATATATATATATATATATATATATATATATATATATATATATATATATATATATATATATATATATATATACATACATATATATATATGTG
>NC_142933.1:87994971-88010169 GCF_046866305.1 Octopus bimaculoides
ACGTATGTATGTATGTATGTATGTATGTATGTATATGTACATGTATATGCATGCACATTCTCACCTATATATCAGTCGCTTTGCTTTGATCTGCCTCTGTGTTTATGTGTATTTTGCAGTTTCAAGAGAGAACGCCGAAGGCTTCTCTGGCAGCTATGACACTTTCCAATACATTTGATGTATGGCTGTTTCATGTTTGATGTATGATTTTGATCAACACCGAGAGTTCGCCAGCGATAAAAACGAGATATTAAACCTTGCAGTCCCTTAAATAACTGTAGTACTGTAGAGATATATAGCAACTGATAAAGTTAAGTAAAATGAAATCTACCTTAAATGCCCTACACACTCGTTCACGCCATACACACATGTATACGAATCGATCGAGGCACATACATGTGTAGACACACACACACACACACACACACACACACACACACACACACACACACACACACACACACACACATACACATGCACACACATCCACACACTCACGCACACATATATATGTATATATGAATATATACTTATATACGTATATATATATAGATAGATAGATACATTCATTTATATATATATTCATATATATACATACATATACACATATATATATATAGTATATATATATATATATATACACACACACATATATATATATAGATACATTCATTTATATATATATATATATATATATATATATATATATATATAAATATATAGCTATATATATATGTATATATATATACATATATATATATATATGTATATATATATATATATATATATATATATATGTATATATATATACATATATATGCATATGTATCTATATCTCTAGCTCTGTCTCCCTATATATATATATATATATGTGTGTGTGTGTGTGTGTGTGTGTGTGTGTGTGTGTGTGTGTGTGTGTGTGTGTGTGTGTGTGTGTGTGTGTGTGAGTGTGTGTACACAAATATATAATGGGGTGAGCAGGTAGAATTGTTAAAGCATCAGAGAAAATGCTAACCAGTATTTCTTCGGACTCTCTACATTCTCAGTTCAAACCCAACCATGATCAAAATTTTCTTTTCATTGGTATTCCATGAAATAAAGTTCCTGTCAAATTCTAGGGTCTGTGTAATGGATGCGTTATCTCACTCAAATGGCTGGCTTTATGCTGAAATAGAAAGGTATATATGTCTATATGTGTGTGTGTGTGTGTGTTTGTACAGAGAGAGAGAGAGAGAGATGTATAGAGAAAAACAGGGAGTAAGTTACATACATACATACATACATACATACATACATACATACATACATACACACATACTTACATATGATCGACGCTGGCTCAACTGGCCGAAACTTCGAAGTCATTGACAACAATATTCTTGTTTAAGAATAAATTTGGACTCTACAAAGGTAAAGAGCAACACCCACCCTCAGACTAATGTAAAATTGCATTTATTATAATTTAACATAAGACACACATGTGTATGCGTGTGTGTGTGCATGTGTGTGTGTGTGCGTGCGTGTGTGTGTGTGCGTGCGTGTGTGTGTGCACGCGTGCGAGCAGATGTGTATTTGCTTGTCTGTGAATATATATATATATATATATATATATATATATATATATATATGCGAGTAAAAATAAATACAAAAAAAGGGGGTTTTGTATGATTGTGTATAGAGGGATATATTATTTTGTTTAAAAGAGTTCCAACACTGTCTGTTTTTTATTTTATTTATATTCCTGCAAAACCAATGTGGGATATAGAATATGGAATATACAATATATAATATAATATACAATATATAATATAAAATAAAAATGGATGGTGCTATGAAATAAAGTATTGAATGACTTATTGAATATATGGAATATGTCTTATTGAATAGATGAAATATTGAGTGTTCAATATAAAGGATTAAATATATAAATATATAAAGGCGAATATGTATTTTCTATACCTTGTGGTATTTCATATTTTCTATACCTTGTGATATTTCATCATGGCCGGTATGACAGACTTTAACAGACTGTAATGGGTTGGCTGGTTTTCTGTCTTTTATACCAATTCCTTTGGACAGCAGCAGTATGTGTTTGGCTATTTTTAGAATTGATGTCAAATCTATTTTTAGAAATGATGATATTTGAGAAATTGTTTTGTGTTTTGTGTTTGGGTTGTAGGGATAAGATTATTAAACCCCAGTAGGTGTTTGGCTGTTCTTAGAAATGATGCCAAATCTATTTTTAGAAATGATGATATTTGAGAGATTTTTTGTGTTTTAGTTATAGGGATAAGATTTTTAAACCCCAAGTAAAATAAATTTAATCATTGTTTGTTAAGAGTGGGTTTGAATTTCTTAATAAAGTCCTTTTCTTTGCATTTTCTCTCAATTTCATTCCGGTTGTAAAGTTTATGGAATGGAAATATAATAAAAGTTTGATGACCATATGTTGCCAGATGGTTACTCAGTGGTATTTGGCGGACTTCTGGGTTTTTAATCTGTTGTCGATGTACCCGTGAGCGTTCCGATAGTGCATTACCTGTCTGGCCAACGTACAGTTCTTCACAATTAGGGCATTTGATGCAGTAGATTAGATTTCTACTTTTGCAGTTCATGTTCGCATTGGTGAATATTTTCCCTGCTTTTGTGTTCATATATGGGCCGGTATGGATTGATCGGCATGTACCGCATCGGCTATCATTGCATTTGGATATAGTGAATGTTTGATTTTTGTTGCTGAGGTCAAACCTTGCCTTTGTTAATAGCTTTTTCAAGTTTTTAGGTTGTCTCTTACTGAGAGTTATATTTTGATCTGTAATGATATTTCTCAATTCCTTACTTTGTGCAAGGATCGGTAAGTTCGCTTTGGCGATATTAAAGATGTTCTGGTGGCAGGGATTTTGTGTCACTATAAATGGAATGATCTTTTCCTGTTTGTCTTTTCTTTGCGGTGTCCTCAGTTGTTGTATGGGTATTTTCGAAGCCCGCTGAATACCATTTTCTATGAGTCGTGATGGGTACTTTTGCTTCAGCAGAAATTCTTTCAGTTCCACCAGGCGCTGATTTCTGGTCTCTATATCCTCTACAATAGTACATATTCTCCTGGCTAGGAAGTATGGTATGTTGCGTTTTGTATGGGGTGGATGGCACGATTTAAAGTTCAAGTATTGGTGTGTGTCTGTGTGTTTGTAATATATATCTGTGGTAAGGGCGGTGTTCTTTTTAATTACCATTATATCTAGAAATGGTAATTTGCTACTGTTCATCTCCTTTGTAAATTGGATGGATGGGTGCAGGTTGTTCAGGAGGGTGTTAAATTCTTCCACAATGCTTTGAGGTTTGGTCCAGATTATGAAGCAATCGTCCAGGTATCTCTTCCATGCTTTTTCTATAAACTTCCACAGAAAGGAACACAGAAAGAAACAAGGAGAGAAAATAAAGAATGTGTAGTGGCTAGCGATCTATCATAGCGATCTATCATAGCGATATATATATATATATATATATATATATATATATATATATATACACATATGTATTTACATATATGTATGTATATATATATATATATATATATATATATATATATATATATATATATATATATATATATATCGCTATGATAGATCGCTAGCCACTACACATTCTTTATTTTCTCTCCTTATTTCTTTCTGTGTTCCTTTCTGTGGAAGAGCGTAGGCTCGAAACGTTAAAGACGTTTTCACTTCCCGAGCGTTAAACTAATACATCTGTTTGTTGTCTAGACCACCTGTCTTCGTCTTTTCTTCTTTTGTGAATCCCCACCCCCTATATATATCGCTAATCTGATAGAAAGTAAAAAAAAATAATTTTCAATGCAGTACTGCCAAACTGTATGCTAATGAAGTGTACATATAATTCTTCAGTGTTGTGCATGCAGCACGCTTTTCAAAAACTTCCATCAAACGTTGAATTTCTCTTGACTGAACTTTAAGAAAGTTTCTAAAACCAGAGCGCTGGTTACTGGGAAAATTTGGTTTAATATATTGTTGAACTGCCAAGAAATAAAAGCTTGTTTTGCAGCTATAGAATATTTCTGGTTGAATACATACGAAGTAAAAAGTTGTAGCTCTGAAAGAAATCTCTTTGTTGATTGGTTGTTTATCTCTATGGCAAGGGAGGGAATTGGCTCCCGAGGAATCCATATTTTTTTCCTATTTTTTCGTAAGTGAAGTGAAAGGAATAAAATATTTTATTTTCATACATATTCTTTTATCCTTTTTTATTCTTTTATTTGTTTCAGTCATTTCACTGCTGCCATGCTGGAGAACTGCCTTTAGTCGAGAGAATCGACCCCAGGACCTTAGTACCTACTTTGTCGGAGCCTTTTGCCGAACCGCTAAGTTACGGGGATGTAAACGCACCAGCATCGATTGTCATGCGATGTTGGGAGGACAAACACAAACACACAATCATACACATGTACATATATATATATATATATATATATATATATATATATATATATATATATATATATATAAAATATATAGTTTTAGGGAAAATAACCAAGTTTCAAGAATTCATCGATGAAAATCCACTATCACATATAGAAAAATTAATAATTAAAAGCACAATAAATGAGTATAATATAAAGTAAAGTAAATATCATAAGATAAATATAATATATAATAATTATTATATTATATTATATTATATTATATTATATTTATCTTACGATATTTACTTTACTTTATATTATACTCATTTATTGTGCTTTTAATTATTAATTTTTCTATATGTGATAGTGGGTTTTCATCGATGAGTTCTTGAAACTTGGTTATTTTCCCTAAAACTATATATTTTATATATATTTTATCTATAAAGCTCAATTTAATTTTAATTTTTTATGAATTGATTTTAATTGAGTTTTTACCTGTAATTTTGGATTTTGTCTCTAATATTATATATATATATATATATATATATATATATATATATATATATATATATATGCGACAGGCTTCTTTCAGTTTACGTCTACCAAATTCACTCAAAAGGCTTTGGTCGGTTGGAAGCTATAGCAAAAAAACACTTGCCCAAGGTTCCACGCAGTGGGGCCGAACCCAGGACTGTGTGGTTGGTAAGCACGCTATTTACCACACAGCCACTCCTGCGCCTCTGTATATATGATTAAAATTTATGTCTTAGTTTTTTCTTTTAATCATAGAATCGTTAGCATTTGTATATAGCTAGACGTCATCAGTACGACATGATCGGGAATTCTAGAGACTGTTGAGCATTACATTACATTGCATTAGATTAAGTTAATAATTATTAACTTAACAGGTCGTGGCTGTGTGATAAGAAGCTTGTTTCCCAACCACATGGTTCTGGATTCAGCCCAACTGCGTGGCACTTTGGGGAAGTGTCTTTTGCTATAGCCTGGGGCCGACCAAGCCTTGTGAATGGATTTGGTAGACGGAAACTGAAAGAAGCCCATCGTATATATATATATATATAGATACACACACACATATATATATATATATATATATATATATATATATATATATATATATATATATATATATATATATATATATATATATATATTGAAATCTTATATGTATACCATTCTGCCTAAACATTGGATTTACAAATACAATATCTCTACATCACTCTCTATCTTAACTAAACTAACTATTGCTTAATCATCCTCTCACACCCTCTCCGGTGTGTCTGTGTCTGTGTGTATGTGTGTGTATATATATATATATGCCTATACATTTATAAATATATATAGATCGATAGATACATAGATACATACATACATACACACACACACACACACATACATACATACATACATACATACATGCATACATACATACATACATACATACATACATACATACATACATACGTAGGAGTACAGTTGTGGAAATTAGCTGCCCAGCGGATGTTAACATAAAGCTGAAGATCAATGAAACAGAGAACATCTATGCTCAACTATAGAGAAACCTGCAGTTGCTCTATCCAGATTACAAGTTCAAGATTATACATGTAATTATTGGGGCCCTGGAATATGTAACACACTGCCTAAATACTAATCTTGAGAAATTAGGCTTCCCAAGACCAGAGAAACCTAATTCGAAGACCATATATCCAATCCATCACTGGAACTGTAACAATCTGTAAAACTTTCCAGAAGTTTATCATTTAAATGAATATGAGCATGTCTAGATATGCAACAATATAAATGAGAGTACATGCATAAAACAAAACATACAAATCTGCACATATATACATACATATATACACACACATATATACATACATACATACATACATACATACATACATACATACATACATACATACATACATACATACATACATACCCTGTTGTTGATGTATAAATTCCAATGAAGCAGCCTTGGATCCAGATTAGAAACCGGATCTTTCTCTGAACAATTACATACATACATACATATATACATACATACATACATACATACATGCATGCATGCATGCACGCATGCATGTACGTATATGTATGCATGTATGTATTTGTATGTGTATCGCTCAAATCCCCGTTTATCCTTTTTCCTTCAAGATCAGATGTTGTAGGAGAGATAACTGGCTACTAGTTTTAGGGATTCGTGTAAATACTTAAGGTCCTTTTCGTTTGTTATCGTTGCAGCCCCTCATTTGGTAGATGTAGACTCTTCGCACCTGAAATTAATATACTGAAATTAATGAAAGTGTTGGAATGAAACTATGTTCTTTGAATGTCTGCGTTTTAATGGGTAACTTCTCAAGTCTTTGTTATTTAAACTGGGTCCCAACGTGTAATTTGTGACTAAGAAGCAAGATATCAAGAGTATTTATCTCGAGTGTTACTACATGGTATGTTACACAACCAGAAAAGTTCTAAAAGTTTTAAATTAACTGCTGCTTCTGTTCTATGTTCTTTGTCAATATGCGAAAATATAAATTCTTTTGGTCAGAGTTTTCTTGCAGTATTTTGAAAACTGATAGCCTTGAGAAATTCAATTATAGAAGCAAATCTACACACATACGGAAGCACATAGACACACATGCATACACACACGCACAAATATATGCATACATGTATATATAAATGTATAGAAATGTATGTATACATGTATATATAAATGTATACATATACATGTAGATTCACACTTCTCTCTCTCTCTCACTCACTCTCCTACTCTCTGTGTCTCTATCTCTCTCTGTCTATCTCTCTCTATATATATATATATAATATATATAATATATATATGTGCGTGTGTGTGTGTATCTGTGTGTCTGTGCGTGCATGCGTGTGTGTGTGTGTGTGTGTAGTACACGTCACAGTTTTGCAATGTTTTGATTTACACTTTCGTTTCTCCCCCTACCCCCGCCATCCCTTTCCTTTTGTTTTATGTTTCTGTTAAAATCTTGTTGTTAACCAGAACACTTCGCCTATTTGGATTAGTTATAAATTCCTCTTGAAGCATCTTCAACTCTTTCCATTATTTCCACTATTTCCAATTGAGATCAGCAACTTTGGAAAATTCACAGCAGCCAAATCATGAAGAATGAGAATTCTCAGACCTAATTTTAACAGTCAGATTCTGGCCCTTTTTTTTTTTTTTCATTTATCTTAATGCCGATTAACATGAAACCTTTAGTTCTTTCATAAACCTCTTCTATCCTTATTACTTCCGTTATAACAGGCAGTTTGACTGAAATCTCCTGGTAACTGGGTACTTCCATGCACAGAAATGAACATATAGGGATAGAAAGTGTGAAAGAGAGAAAGACAAAGCGAGAAAGACAAAGAGAGAAAGACAAAGAGAGAGACAATACAATTTATTAATTGAACACGATTGACATATGCATACGCAGTGAAATATGCTGAGAAAGAAACCGAGAGCGAAAGAGGGGAAGAGAGGGCGGGAAGGAGCGAACGCGAGAAGCATTAAAACGTCTGATGTTAAATAAGTCAGCGTCAAATCAGCCACGCCAAAGAGGCGAGGACAAGACGGCTGTGCCACAACGTCTCATAACCTTATCATATATTAATTGATAGCTTTCATGTTATTTATAGTGAAGATGTGCGGCGTAGTTGCTATGGTATTTGGTGCACGGTCGTAGTTCAATTCGTGGACCGGTTGGTATATCGCGTTCTTGAACAAGGCATTTCATTTCACGTTCCTACAGTAAATTCTTAACCGTAAATAAATACCAACTGGGTGCTGGTGCGGTTCAGTCTCCTCCCAGCTTTCACGTCCTAAATATACCACTGAGTCAAGGCCCAGCGGTGGACTGAGATAATGTCTTTGTCTACACGCCATCTCATAAACCACCTCATGCATTAAGCCTGATGTATATTCTCCTGCCACACTCACCCAAATGCAAATGATAGTGTGTGTGTGTGTGTGTGTGTGTGTGTGTGTGCGTGCGTATGTGTGTGTGCTGTGTGTGTGTGTGTGTGTGTGTGTGTGTGTGTGTGTGTGTGTGTGTGTGTGCATACATGCTTACTTATAACGATGAAAGACATGTGAATCAGGGTTTCGTTATTTTAAATGCATTTTGTGCAGAAATGCCGAGGTACAAAGTAACGTTTGTTACAGTATCACTTCGCAGTTTTATCGTTGTTAATACATAAATAAACAAATAAATAAATAAATAAATAAATAAAGTCATTACTGTTGTTGTTGTTGTTATTGTTGTTGTCTCTGAAATGTCGAATACGCGAGTAGAGATTTTGAAAATGCTGTTCGATTAATATTTTCGTTTCAGAAGAAACGTTGTGGAAAATCCATTTCTGAGTGACGGCAAGTTATTTCCACAAAAAAAAAAAAGAAAAAAAAAAGAAACGTAAGATGTCTTTTTTCCTCTCTCTACCTTTATCTCTGTTCAATTCTTTTCTCTAGTTGTTAAAAATATTTTTAAAAAACCATGTTTTTTAATTTTAATTTCAATTGACTTCACACTAACTAATTTTTATAATCACGAGTTATGTCGTGCAAACGAACCCAGAACAAGGGCGAAATGTTACTATCCACTGCTACTGGAAAGTTTAATAAAGGAATTATATGGAGATAAAGTATGTCCTCTCCACTCTTTTCACTCTTTCATGACGAAAGAAGAGGTTTTCTCCCCTTAAGTAACGCATACTCTCTCTATCTCTATCTCTCTCTCTCTCTCTCTCTCTCTCTCTCTCTCTCTCTCTCTCTCTTTCTCTCTCTCATTCTCTATCTATCTATCTATCCCTATAAATACCAGTTCCCACTGAGCAAACCTATTCAGTTTGATCGGCAATCCAGCCGCATTATGACCATCTCGTTTTCATTTCTGATGCATTATATTCACGATTTTACTTCGTAATTTAATTCTATTATCTCTTAGCTCCAACACAAAATCCACGGTTCCAAAACCTTGTCCTACCACTAATATAGCAACCGTATTACAGGTGGAGCCGTTTAAGCTTCTCTGATCTTATCTGGTATCAGAATTAATCTCACACGTAATCTGAAGGTAATTCTAGGCAATATTTCCAAGTGCATAGTTAAAGCTCATTACTCCTAAACGTATTGCTCTCATTAAGGAAATATTCTCTTCTTATAACAATGTCATTATTTAAACCGAGAATATTAGTTTGCGTTTGATTTGTTTCTTGTGAATATGTGAGAATGGATGTGTGTGTGTGTGCGAGTGTAGTGTGTGTAGTGTGTCTGTGTCCGTAGTGTGTGTGTCTGTGAGAATGAGTATGTGTAGTGTGTGTGTATATCTGAGAATAAGTGTGTAGTGTGTGTATCTGAGAATGTGTGTGTAGTGTGTGTGTACCTGAGGATGTGTGTATATCTGAGAATGTGTGTGTATCTGAGAATGTGCGTTGTGTGTGTGTGTGTGTGTGTGTGTGTGTGTGTGTGTGTGTGTATGAGAATATGTGTGTGTAGTTTGTGTGTGTGTGCATCTGAGAATGTCTGTGTGAGAGAATGTGTGTATTTGTGCGTGTGTGTGTGTGTTATAGGGAAGATGTGTGTGCATAAGTGGGACTGTTCGCGTATATATGTGAATATATGTGTGTGTGTGTGTGTGTGTGTGTGTGTGTGTGTGTGTATGCTTGTGTGTGTATGAGAATTCTACTGTGATGTTTTGAAATGTCTGGGTTAGTACATATACTCTGTCACCGTGCCCTCCCCACACGTGAGTTTCTCGCCAAAAACATGGTATCACTTCTGCACCTGCCCTATTCTCCAGATTTAGCATCTTCAGACTTCTATCTCCTACCCAAGATGAAAATGCAGCTCAAAGGCCATCGTTTAACACCGTTGACGAAATCCAGAGCGAACTCCAGAAGATCCTTAACTTGCTTACGAAAATGACTTCCAGGCCGGATTCTAAATGTGGCAGGAACGCTAGGACCGGTGAATTGCTGTGCAAGGTGACTATTTCGAAGAGATAATACAATAGGTGACGATTTCGATGAGATCGGCCAATAAGTTATTTTTTTTATTACACATCACTAGTCCTGGAACCTTTTGATGCCACCATCAGCGCTGGCAACAGCATCACCATCACCACCAACACCGCCAAAAACATTTATTCTTTGTTCAATACTAGATTGGTCCTCTCGGTACATTTAGATTTCAAAAATAAATAAACCAAAAATAATTTAACTTAACATAATATTAGATTAATTTAATGTAATATAATTTAATTTAATTATTGGTGAATTAGGAAAACACAAACATGAAATAATTCTTTTTCATTTTATAGAGAAAAGAAGAGAAAAAGTGTCTCTGAACTCAATTCCAGTATAGTTCTAGTTGCAAGAATGGACTCAACAAGATCGGAATGATTTGATGATTTCTATGATGTTATAGATCTGATCGTATCGCTCTGACCTAGCATTAAAGGCGTCCCAGCTGTGACCGTCCAGTTTTATTTTTGGAAGTGATACATCATAGGCGCAGGCGTGGCTGTGTGCTAAGTTTGTTTCTTGTGGTAAGAAGTTTGCTTCCGAGTTCAAGTCCCACTGCGTGACACCTTGGTGATAACTTCAATATCGATATCCATTATTGGATGTGGCTGTGTGGTAAGTAGCTTGCTTACCAACCACATGGTTCTGGGTTCAGTCCCACTGCGTGGCACCTTGGGCAAGTGTCTTCTACTATAGCTTCGGGCCGGCCAAAGCCTTGTGAGTGGATTTGGTAGACGGAAACTGAAAGGAGCTCGTCGTATATATGTATATATATATATATGTGTGTGTGTTTGTGTGTATGTGTGTGTGTGTGTGTGTGTGTGTGTGTGTGTGTGTGTGTGTGTGTGTGCGTGTGTGTACATCTATATGGTGGAACTCAGTTGTTCGATGGTGAGTATTCAATTGTTCACTTAACTGAATTACCTGCTCCTGAATCAACTTATAAGTAGTCGAGTATCCCACAGATATGTGTACCCGTAAAGAATCAGCATGTCACAGACCGGGACTGATCTATATTCTTGGGACCACAAATACAACCCTTCCCGAAGGGGTTTTATAACGTTCCTATCTATCCAATTTCACTAACAACCAATGGCTTGATCCGAGAGTGTGGAAAAATGACAATTACCTAAGATGCTTCGTATTGGGATTGAACCCGCTATCTCGTGTTTGCGAAGTCAACTCCTTAGTTATTCAGCCATGCTGCATTGCTCCAGTTCTTTCCTCTCACACCTATATTTTTATGCTTTCGGATTTACGATGAAAAATTAAAAAAAAAAGCTCATTGTCATACCCAATCTAACCCTAAACGCGCGCGCGCGCGTGCAATAAATTCTGTAATACATGATCAAAGTGAATAATCTTCTACAAGATCCTTTTACCAGTTAGAAATAGCAGCGAAATTTCCTTAAGAATCACGTCTAAATATTTCTTCCTCGGAATCATGCATAAACATGAATTATTAAAAATTGTATAATCTTTCATATACAAAAATGACAGGATATGGTCACAGATGGAACGCCTTTGATCACAGGTCTATCTGGTCATGACTGACCTGTAGCTAAACAAAGACAACTATAATATAACAACAACAAAAATATTGAATTGGGTGTTTACTAATGTAAACTATATAAAAATCATTAAATGTCCTTTAAAAAGTGTACACAGAGCACACATACTCATACATAAACGCAGTCACACGCACACACACGTATGCACACGCACAAACACACACGCATAGAAGCAGAACACAGGTATATATATATATATATATATATATATATATATATATATATATATACATATAAAACTCAGAGTACACACACAGTACACCAGGTGGCAATTATAACTATTAAAAGAGCTCATTGTGTTTCTTCAATGGATTATTCATGTGTCGTCTGTTTCATTTGCATTCTGCATCGTCTTGAAAATACGACATAGCATTGGAAAAGAGGAAGTTGAAGTGAGAGGAAGGGTTGAGTAGTAAGAGGAAAGTAGGAGAGGCGGGAATGGGGGCGACGAATAAAGTGTTAGTTATGTTTAGTTAGGTAGAGAGTTGTGGATAGATAGATAGATAGATAGATAGATAGATAGATAGATAGATAGATAGATAGATAGGGTTCGAGATGCAAAAATTGAGAGCGCTTGAGAAAGTGAGTTGGAGAGCGAGAGTGAGTGGGAGGTAAAGAATGATAGACATAGAGTAGAAAGGAAATAAGAAGAGAGAGATAGGGTGAGAGAGAGACAGACAGCCAGGGAGGAGAAGTGAATGGCGAGAAATCGAAAAGTGAAAGTGAAAGTGAAAGTAGCGATATAAAGATAAAGAGTCAGACAGAGAAAGGGAAAGAGAGCCAAGGAGGGATGAAGAGACTTAATAGATAGGCATATAGATATAAAGTGATGTGAGAAAGACATAGGGATTTAGAGAGAAAGGGAGTTGAGGAAAGACAAAGAGAAACCTATTATAAGTGTCTCGTTGTAATAATTCCACTGAATCATGAAAATATAATACCGAATTAAAATGAAGAGGTGGATAGGTTGAAAAAATGAAAAACACAACAGCATGAAAGAAGATATGGAGGGAGAAGACAAGGAGAGAGAGAGAGAGAGAGAGAGAGAGAGAGAGAGAGAGAGAGAAAGAGTGAGAGATAATGAGTGAGTTACCGAAAGCGAGAAAGATAGTGGATTGATAGAGGAGGACATGTTAGCGATCTGTTGGTGTATGGTGGTGATGTATACAATGGTTGATCAAAATAGCTTAGAGAAATAAAAGAGAGACGGAGAGGAATGAGGAGAGGGAAGATGGAAGAAAGAGAGAAACGGAAGAGTGTGAGGGAGTGAGAGGATGGGTGAGAGAATAATGTGAGTGAGTGAGTGAGTGAGTGAGAGGATGGGTGAGAGAATAATGTGAGTGAGTGAGTGAGTGAGTGAGACGGGAGGAGGAGAAAATAGAGTACGAGTTAAGGTGGAGTGAAAGAGAATGAAAGAGACATAAAGAAAGGCAGAGAGATAGCGAGAGGGAGAGAGAGTGGTGGAAATATAGATAGGCATATAGTGAGAGAGGGAGGGAAGGTGAGATAGAAGGATAGAGAGATAGAGAACAGGAGAGTGGAAAAAGGAAAGATAAACAGAAAGAGCGGAGAGATGGAGAGACGGAGAGACGGAGAGACGGAAAACGAGTGAGAGTGAGGGAGGGTTAGGGAGATGGAGAGATGGAGAGAAAGACAGGGAGATAGAGAAGTGGACCGATAGACAGAGACTTAGAGGGATGGAAAATGGAGAGAATGGAGAAGATGGTTACATAAATGAGGTAAGTGTAAGAGCAAGAGAAAGTGAGAGAGGGAAAGATAAAGAGAGAGAAGAAGAGGTGGAGAGTTTAGAGAGCTAGAGAGACAAATAGGAAGAGGAAGAGAGGAAGAGAAAAAGAAAGGGAGAGAGAGGCGAAGAGAGAGAGAGGCGAAGGGAGAGATGTAAAAGCAGGAACATCGAAGGAGACAGGGAGAGACAGAGTAATAGAAAGATGGAGAGGAGAAATGGTGGCATGGAGAGACAGAGAGAAGAAGAGATGGAGAGAATCATGTGGAGAGTGTAGACGAGAAATAGGGGAATGAGATGGAAAGAGGGGAGATAGAGAGCTTGTGATATGAGGGGGGGAGAGAGAAGACAAGAGGAAGAGAGATAGCGAGCGATAGAGAGAAGACGAGAGGTAAAGGAGACAAGGAGATAGGGAGGGAGAGAGAGAGAGAGAGAGAGAGAAACAAAGAAAACAAAAGGGAGAGAAGGAGAGACGGAGAGACGGAGAGACGGAGATACAGAAAGGAGATAAAGTGATCGAGGGAGAGAGGAGAGCTGCAGAACTAGAGACATGGTGAGATGTAAAAATGGAGAGATATTTATTGGTTGTCTGTTTGCCAATGTGTGTGTGTGTGTGTATGTCTGAGTGTTTGTGTGTGTGTCTCCGTCTGTGTGTTTGTATGTGTGTCTGTGAGTGCGTGCATGTATCTGTGTGCACATTGTGAATATGCATGTATATGTGTATGTGTGTGTGAGAGCATGTCTGTGTGCACATGTAATTATGGATGTGCATGTATGTGTGGATATGTGTGTGTGAGAGCATGTACCTGTGTGCACATGTAATCGTGGGTGCACATGTATGTGTATGTGAGTGTGAGTGAGCATGTGTATGTGTGCACATGTAATCGTGGGTGCACATGTATGTGTATGTGAGTGTGAGTGAGCATGTGTCTGCGTGCACATGTAATCGTGGGTGCACATGTATGTGTATGTGAGTGTGAGTGAGCATGTGTCTGTGTACACATGTAATCGTGGGTGCACATGTATGTGTATGTGAGTGTGAGTGAGCATGTGTTTGTGCATGTATGTTTGTATGTGTGCATGTGGGAGTGTGGTTGAGAAATTGAGAGTCAGACAGTAAGATTGCGTGTCTGAGAAGTAAAGAGACAAAGAGAAACGGAAAGAGAATGAGAATATGAGAAGGAGGAGGGGAAAGTATGAATGAGAGTGGGAGTGTAAGGCCTTAAAAAGGACAGAGAGAGAGGGGGAATGGAGAGGGGAGACGGAGAGAGAGAGGAAGAGGCGGAGGACGAAAGTGGAGGTTCCAGATTTGTTGGAGATGTGATTGTTGTTTGTTTTTGCTCTTAATGTTTGTAGTTGTCCTTATTGTTTCTTGTCGCTGTTGTTGTTCTTCTTCTTCGCCT